>NW_007261530.1:11919-12892 GCF_000164805.1 Carlito syrichta
TGGGTGTCAGCTGGCCTGACTGCTGGGTAGCTAGATAGCTAGGCAATTAAGTCAGCTGAATAGTCAGCTGGCCAGTAGTTAATTCAGCTAGTTTAGTCAGCTGGCTAACGAGTTGAGTAGCTATTTCAGTCAGCACGTTAAGTAAGGTGTCTAGCCAGCTTGCTAGCTAGTTAAAAAACTAGTTAGTTCAAATGGGTTGTTGGCTATTTAGCTAGTTAAGTCAACTAGTTAAGTCAGCTGGCTGGCATGCAGTTTAGCTAGGTAGTTAAGTACTTAAGTCAGCTGGCAAGCTAGTGGGCTGTGTAGGTAGGTAGCTAGTTAAGTCAGCTGGCTAGTCATCAGGCGTCTAGTTATGGCAGCTAGTTTAGTCAGCTGTCTATCCTGGTGTCTTGCTAGGTAGCTAGCTAGTTAAGTGTGCTGGGTATCCAGTTGGATACTTCGTTAAGTCAGCTGGCTACCCTGCTGGCTAGCTAAGTAACTAGGCAATTAAGTCAGCTGGCTAGCCAGTTGGCTAGCTAGTTACTTCAGCTAATTAAGACAGCTGCTGAGCCACCATGCTAGCTAGGTAGCTAGCTATGTTAGCTGTCTACTAGCTGGCAATATACTTAAGTGACCAAATTCAGCCAGGTGACTAGCCCGCTGGTTATCTAGGTAGCTTGCTATTTAAGTCAGCTGGCTAGAAAAGTCACATAGAAATTCAGCTGACTAGCCAGCTGGCTAGCCATGTAGCAAGCTAGTTAGTTCAACTGACTAGAAAGCAGGCCGTCTAGTTAAGTCAGTTAGTTTAGTCACCTGGCTGGAGATCTACCTAGCTCTTTAATCAACTAGTTAAGTCAGATGGCTAACCAGCTGGATAGCTAGTTAAGTCACCTGATTAAGTCAGCTGGCTAGCCATCTCCCTAGCTAGTTTAAAAGCTAGTCAATTCAGATGGCTAGACAGCTGGCTAGCTAGTTATTTCTGCTAGTTTAGTCA
>NW_007261531.1:0-1958 GCF_000164805.1 Carlito syrichta
AGGGAATGGCGAGGAATGGAATGGAGAGGAATGGAATGGAGGGGAATGGAATGGAGTGGAATGGAATGGAATGGAGAGGAATGGAATGGAATAAGAGAGTAATGAAACGGAATTGAATTAAATGAAATGGAGAGTAATGAAAGGTAGAGAAATGGAAGGGAATGGAATGGAATGGAATGTAGATGGACAGAATAGTGCAGAGAGGAATGGAACGAAATGGAGAGGAATGGAATGGAATGGAATTTAGAGAAATGGAAAGGAAAGGACAGGAACTGAAGGGAATGGAATGGAAGGGAAGGGAATGGAAAGGAATGAAATGCAGTGGAATAGAATGGAATGGAAATGAATGGAATGGAGAGGAATGGGATGGAGAGGAATGGAATGTAATGGAAATGTTAGGAATGTAATGGAATGGAAAGGAATGGGAAGAATGGAAAGGAATAGAATGGAATGGATTGGATAGGAATGGCATGGAATGCAATGAAGAGGACTGGAATGGAATAGAATGGAATGCAATGGAATTGAATGGAATGGAAAGGGATGGAGAAGAAAGGAATGGATTGGATTGGAATGGAATGGAATGAAATGGAGAGGAATGGAATGGGAATGGAATGGAATGGGGAGGAATGAAATGGAAAGAAATGGAATGGAGAGGAATGAAATGGAATGGAGAGGAGTGGAATGGAGAATAATGGAAAGGAGAGGAATGGAAAGGAATTGAATGGAATAGAATGGAACGGAATGGAATGTAGAGGGACAGAAAGGAAGGGAAGGGAATAGATGGAATGGAGAGGAATATATGGGAATGGAATGGAATGGAAAGGAATGGTGAGTAATGGAATGGAATGGAAAGGTATGGGATGGAGAGGAATGGAATGGAGGGGAAAGGAATGGAACGGAATAGAATGGAGATGAAAGGAATGGAGTGGAATGGAATGGAATGGAGTGGAATGGAATAGAATGGAGACGAATGGAATGGAATGGAGTGTAATGGAATGGAATGGAGAAAATGGAATGGAATGGAATGCAATAGAAATGAATTGTATGGAATGGAATAGAATGGAGAGGAATGAAATGGAATGGAATTGAATGGATGGAGAGTAATGGGATGTACAGGAATGGAATGGATTGGAATGGAATGAAGAAGGACGGGATGGAATGGAGAGAAATGGAATGGAATGGAGAGGAATGGAATGGAATGCAATGGAATCGAGAGGAATGAAGGGAACGTACAGGAATGGAAGGGAATGGAATGGAAGGGTAGGGAATGGAATGGAATGGAGAGAAATGGAAAGAAATGGAGTGGAATGGAATGGAATGGAATGGAATGGAGAGGAATGGAATGGAATGGAAAGGAATGGATAGGAATGGAGAGGAATGGAAGGGAATGGAATTGAATGCAATGGAATGGAGAGGAATTGTATGAAATGCAATGGAATGGACAAGAATGGAAAGGAATGGAGTGGAATGGAAAGGAATGGAATAAAATTGTATGGAATTGAATGGAGAGGAATTGTATGGAATGGAATGCAATGGAATGAAATGGAGAGGAATGGATAGGATTGGAATGGAATGGAATAGAATGGAATGAAAACATGGAAGTTAATGGAAAGGAATGGAATGGAAGGAAATTGAAAGGATTAAAATGGGATGGAATGGAATGTAGAGGAAGGGAATGGAGATGAATTTTATGGAATGGAATGGAAAGGAGTATAATGGAAAGGAATGGTTTGGAATGGAATGGAATTGAAAGCAATGGAATGGAAAGGAATGGAATGGAATGGAATAGAAAGGAATGGAATGGCATAGAATGGAGTGGAATGGAATGAAATGGAGAGAAAAGGAATGGAATGGAATGGAGATAATTGTAAGGAATGGAATGGAATAGAATGGAATGGAATGGAGGGAAAAGGAAAGGAATGGAATTGAGTGGAATGGAATGGAGAGAAATGGAATGG
>NW_007261531.1:1978-3803 GCF_000164805.1 Carlito syrichta
ATGAATTTTATGGAATGGAATGGAAAGGAGTATAATGGAAAGGAATGGAGAGGCATGGATTGGAATGGAATGGAATTGAAAGCAATGGAATGGAATGGAATGCAATGGAATGAAGAGGAATGAAGGGAACATACAGGAATGGAAGGGAATGGAATGGAAGGGTAGGGAATGGAATGGAATGGAATGGAAAGGAGTATAATGGAAAGGAATGGAGAGGCATGGATTGGAATGGAATGGAATTGAAAGCAATGGAATGGAAAGGAATGGAATGGAATGGAATGCAATGGAATGAAGAGGAATGAAGGGAACATACAGGAATGGAAGGGAATGGAGTGGAAGGGTAGGGAATGGAATGGAGAGAAATGGAAAGAAATGGAGCGGAATGGAATGGAATGGAATTGAATGGAATGGAGAGGAATGGAATGCAATGGAAAAGAATGAATAGGATTGGAGAGGAATGGAATGGAATGGAATTGAATGCAATGGAATGGAGAGGAATTGTATGAAATGCAATGGAATGGACAAGAATGGAAAGGAATGGAGTGGAATGGAAAGGAATGGAATAAAATTGTATGGAATTGAATGGAGAGGAATTGTATGGAATGGAATGCAATGGAATATAATGGAATGAAATGGAGAGGAATGGATAGGATTGGAATGGAATGGAATAGAATGGAATGAAAACAAATAGAAGTTAATGGAAAGGAATGGAATGGAAGGAAACTGAAAGGATTAAAATGGGATGGGATGAAATGGAATGGAATGTAGAGGAATGGAATGGAGATGAATTTTATGGAATGGAATGGAAAGGAGTATAATGGAAAGGAATGGCAAGGAATGGTTTGGAATGGAATGGAATTGAAAGCAATGGAATGGAAAGGAATGGAATGGAATGGAAAGGAATGGAATGGCATGGAATGGAGTGGAATGGAATGAAATGGAGAGGAAAGGAATGGAATGGAATGGAGATAATTGTAAGGAATGGAATGGAATAGAATGGAATGGAATGGAGGGAAAAGGAATGGAATGGAATTGAGTGGAATGGAATGGAGAGAAATGGAATGGACAGGAAAGCAATAAATGGAACGTTATTGAATGGAAAGGATAGCAATGGAATGGAATGGAATGCAATAGGATGGAAAGGAATAGAATGGAGAGGAATGGTATGATATGGTATGGAATGGAATGGAGAGGAATGGAATGGAATGGAATGGAATGGAAAGGAATGGAGAGGAAGGGAAGGGAATGGAATGGAAGGGATGGTAGGAAATGGAATGGAGATGAAATGTTTGGAATGGAATGGAATGGAGAGGAATGGAATGGAATGGAGTGGATTATGAAATGGAATAGAGATTAATTGTATGGAATGGAATGAACAGGAGAGGAATGAAATGGTAGGGAATGGAATGGAATAGTATGGAATAGAATGGAGAAGAATGGAATGGAATGGAATGGAGAGGCATGGTATGGAATGGTATGGAATTGTGTGGAATGGAGTGGAATGAAATGAAATGGAATGGAGATGTATTGTATGGAATGGAATGGAATGGAGAGGAATGGAAAGGAATGGAATGTATAGGAATGGAATGGATGGAAATAGTTAGGAATGGAATGGTATGGAATGGAATGGAAAGGAGAGGAATGGAATAGAATGGAATGGAATGGATTGGATTGGATAGGACTGGAAAGGAATTGAATGGAATGGAGAGGAATGGAATGGAATGGAGAGGAATTGAATGGAATGGAATGAAATGGTATGGAATTGAATGGAATGGAAAAGAATGTAGAAGAAAGGAAAGGATTGGAATGGATTGCAATGGAATGT
>NW_007261531.1:3823-9413 GCF_000164805.1 Carlito syrichta
ATGATTACGAATTGTATGGAATGGAAAGGAGTATAATGGAATGGAATGGAGAGGAAAGGAATGGAACGGGATGGAGAGTAACGGAGTGGAAAGGAATGGACAGGAATGGAATGGAATGAAAGAAAATGGAAATCTTCGGCCCACTCTGACCCTGTCAATCAGGTGGGACTCCAACAGAATGAAGAGGACTGGAATGGACTGGAATGGAGAGCCATGGAGAGGAATGGAATGGCAAGGAATGAATGGAATGGAATGGAATGGAAGGCAATAGAATGGGGAGGAATGGAATGGAGAGGAATGGAATGGAATGGAATGGAATGGAATAGAATGAAGTGGAGAAGAATGGAGTTGAATGGAATGGAATGCAATGCAATGGAGAGGAATCGAATGCAAAGTAATTATTGTAGATGAATGTAAGGAATGGAAGGAGTGCAAGGAAAGGAAAGGGAATGGAATGGAGAGGAATGCATTGACATGGAATGAAATGGAGTGGAATGGAGAGGAAGGGAATGGAGAAGAATAGAATGCAATGGAATCGAATGTAGAAAAATGGAATGGAATGGAGAGGAATGGAATGGAGAGGAAATTAATCAAATGTAGCAGAATGGAATGGAATGGGGAGGAATGGAATGGACTGGAATGGAAAGGAATGGAATGGAATGGAAAGGAATAGAATGGAATGGAATGGAGTGGAATGGAATGGAAATGAATGGAATGTAGAGGAATGGAATGGAATGGAGAGGAATGGAACAGAATGGAGAGGAATGGAATGGAGATGAATGGCCTGGAATGGAGAGGAATGGAATGAAGAAGAACTGTATGGAATGGAAGGGAATACAGAGGAATGGAATGGAATGGAGAGGAATGGAATGGTATGGAGTGGAGAAGAATGGAGTGGAATGAATGGAATGGAATGCAATGGAGAGGAATCGAATGGAGTGGAATGATTGTAGATGAATGTAAGGAATGGAATGGACTGCAGATAAATGAAAGGGAATGGAATGGAGAGGAATGCATTGACATGGAATGAAATGGAGTGGAATGGAGAGGAATGGAATGGAAGGAATGGAGAGAAATGGAATTCAATGGAATGGAATGTAGAAAAATGGAATGGAATGTAGAGGAATGGAATGGAATGGGGAGGAATGGAATGGAGAGGAATGGAATGGACTGGAATGGAATGGAAAGGAATGGAATGGAACGGAAAGGAATGGAATGGAATGGAAAGGCATAGAATGGAATGGAATGGAGTGGAATGGAATGGAATGGAATTGAATGGAATGTAGAGGAATGGAATGGAATGGAGGGGAATGGAATGGAGAGGAATGGAATGGAATAGAGAGGAACGGAACAGAATGGGGAGGAATGGAATGGAATGGAATGGAATGGAACGGAATCAAATTGAATGGTATGCAGAGGAATGGAATGGAATGGAGAGGAATGGAATGGAATGCAGAGGAAAGGAATGGTATGGAATGGAGAGAAATGAAATGGAATGTAGTAGATTAGAATGCAATGGAGAGGGATGGAATGGAATGGAGAGGGATGGAATAGACTAGAATGGAGAGCAATCGTGAGGAATGGAATGGAATGGAATGGAATGAAATGAAATGGAATGGTATGGAATGGGGAGGAATGGAATGGAATAGAATGGAATGGAATGGAAAGGAATGAAAAAAATGGAATAGAATGGAAGGGAGTGGAGAAGAATGGAGTGGAATGGAATGGAATGGAGAGGAATCGAATGGAATGGATTGATTGTAGAAGACTTGTAAAGAATGGAATGGAGTGCAGAGAAATGAAATGGAATGGAATGGAGATGAATGTATTGATATGGAATGGAATGAAGTGGAAGGGAATGGAGAGGAAGGGAATGGAGAGGAATGGAATGGAATGCAATGGAATGGAATGTAGAAAAATGGAATGGAATGTAGAGGAAAGGAATGGAGTGGAAAAGAATGGAATGGAGAGGAATGGAATGGAATGTAGAGGAAAGGAATGGAAAGGAATGGAATGGAATGGAGAGGAATGGAATGAACTGGAATGGAATGAAATGGAGAGGAATGGAATGATCTGGAATGGAATGGAGTGGAATGGAATGGAGAGGAAGGGAATGGAGACGAATGGAATGGAGTGGAAAGGAATGGAATGGAGAGGAATGGAATGGAATGGAGGGGAATGGAATGGAGAGGAATGGAATGGAATGGAGAGTTTAGGAATGGAATGGAATGGAATATGAAATGGAATGGAGATTAATTGTATAGAATGGAATGGAATGGACAGGAAAGGAATGGAATGGTATGGAATGGAATGGAATGGAATAGTACGGAATAGAATGGAATGGAATGAAGAAGAATGGAATGGAGAGGCAATGTATGGAATGGTATGGAATTGTGTGGAATGGAGTGGAATGGAATGCAATGGAATGGAGGTGAATTGTATGAAATGGAATGGAATGGAGAGGAATGGAAAGGAATGGAATGTATAGGAATGGAATTGTATGGAATGTAATGATTACGAATTGTATGGAATGGAAAGGAGTATAATGGAATGGAATGGAGAGGAAAGGAATGGAACGGGATGGAGAGTAATGGAATGGAAAGGAATGGACAGGAATGGAATGGAATGAAAGAAAATGGAGATCTTCGGCC
Source organism: Carlito syrichta (assembly GCF_000164805.1). Lineage (NCBI taxonomy): Eukaryota > Metazoa > Chordata > Mammalia > Primates > Tarsiidae > Carlito > Carlito syrichta. The sequence goes on from NW_007261531.1 coordinate 6,475, forward strand.
CACCCTGACCCTGTCAATCAGGTGGGACTCCAACAGAATGAAGAGGACTGGAATGGACTGGAATGGAGAGCCATGGAGAGGAATGGAATGGCAAGGAATGAGTGGAATGGAATGGAATGGGGAGGAATGGAATGGAGAGGAATGGAATGGAATGGAATGGAATAGAATGAAGTGGAGAAGAATGGAGTTGAATGGAATGGAATGCAATGCAATGGAGAGGAATCGAATGCAAAGTAATTATTGTAGATGAATGTAAGGAATGGAAGGAGTGCAAGGAAAGGAAAGGGAATGGAATGGAGAGGAATGCATTGACATGGAATGAAATGGAGTGGAATGGAGAGGAAGGGAATGGAGAGGAATAGAATGCAATGGAATGGAATGTAGAAAAATGGAATGGAATGGAGAGGAAATTAATCAAATGTAGTGGAATGGAATGGAATGGGGAGAAATGGAATGGACTGGAATGGAATGGAAAGGAATGGAATGGAATGGAAAGGAATAGAATGGAATGGAGTGTAATGGAATGGAAATGAATGGAATGGAATGGAGAGGAATGGAACAGAATGGAGAGGAATGGAATGGAGAGGAATGGCCTGGAATGGAGAGGAATGGAATGAAGAAGAACTGTATGGAATGGAAGGGAATACAGAGGAATGGAATGGAATGGAATGGTATGGAGTGGAGAAGAATGGAGTGGAATGAATGGAATGGAATGCAATGGAGAGGAATCGAATGGAGTGGAATGATTGTAGATGAATGTAAGGAATGGAATGGAGTGCAGATAAATGAAAGGGAATGGAATGGAGAGGAATGCATTGACATGGAATGGAATGGAATGGAATGGAAGGAATGGAGAGGAATGGAATGCAATGGAATGGAATGTAGAAAAATGGAATGGAATGTAGAGGAATGGAATGGAATGGGGAGGAATGGAATGGACTGGAATGGAATGGAAAGGAATGGAATGGAAAGGAATGGAATGGAATGGAAAGGCACAGAATGGAATGGAATGGAGTGGAATGGAATGGAATGAAATGGAATGGAGAGGAATGGAACAGAATGGAGAGGAATGATCTGGAATGAAGAGGAATGGAAGGAAGAAGAACTGTATGGAATGGAAGGGAATACAGAGGAATGGAATGGATTGGAGAGGAATGGAATGGAGAGGAATGGAATAGAATGGAATGGAATGGAATAGAATGGAATGGAATGGAAGGATTGTAAGAAATTGAATGGAGAAGAATTGTATGGATGGAATGGAATGGAGAGGAATGGAATAGAATGGAATGGAATGGAGAAGAATGCAATGGAATAGAATGGAATGGAATGGAGAGGCTATGGAATGGAATGGAGAAGAATGGAATGGAATGGAGAGGAATGGAATGGAATCGAATGGAATGGAGAAGAGTGGAGTGGCATGGAATGAAATGGAGTGGAATGGAATGGAATGGAAAGGAATGGAAAGGAATGGAATGGAATGGTATTGTGAGGAATGGAATTGAATTGAATGGAATGGAGAGGAATGGAAGGGAATGGAATGGAGAGGAATGGTTGAAAAAGGAATGGAGCTGAATCGTATGGAATGGAATGGAGAGGAATGGAATTGATGGAATGGAATGAAATGGAGAGGAATGGAATGGTCTGGAATGGAATGGAGTGGAATGGAATAGAGAGGAAGGGAATGGAGATGAATGGAATGGAATGGAGGGGAATGGAATGGAGAGGAATGGAATGGAATAGAGAGGAACAGAACAGAATGGGGAGGAATGGAATGGAATGGAACAGAATCGAATTGAATGGTATGCAGAGGAATGGAATGGAATGGAGAGGAATGGAACATAATAGAAAGGATGGAATGGAGAGGAATCATCTGGAATGGAGAGGAAAGGAATGGAGAAGAACTGTATGAAATATAATGGAATGCAGAGAAATGGAATGGAATGGGATGGAATGAGATGGAGAGGAATGGAATGGGATGGAATTGGATGGGATGGAATGGAATGGAATGGATGGATGGTATGAAATTGAATGGAGAATAATGGAATGGAATGGAATTGAGTGGAGAGTAGTGAAATGGTATGGAATTGTATAGAATGGAAAGGAATGGAGTGCAATGCAATGGAATGGACTGTGGCAAAATAGAATGGAATGGAGAGGAATTGAATGGTAAGGAATGGAGGGAAATGGAATGGACTGGAATAGAGAGGAATGGAAAGAAATGGAAAGGAATGGAGAGGATTGGAAGTGAATGGAATCGAAAGGAATGGAGAAGAATGGAATGGAATGGATTAGAGTGGAAATGAGAGGAATGGAAGGGAATGAAATGAAGACAAATGGACTGGAGTGGAGAAGAATTGAAGGCAATGCAGATGAATGGAATGGAACAGAGAGGAATGGAATGTAATGGAGAGGCATGGAATGATATGGAGTGGAGTGGAATGTAATGCAGTCGAGAAGAATGGAATGGAATGGAAAGGAATGGAATGGAATGGGGAGGAATGGAATGGAGGGGACGGAGAGGAATGGAATAGAATGGAATGGAATCTAATGGAATCAAATGGATGGATGGTATGAAATTGAATGGAGAAGAACTGTATGGATGGAATGGAATGAAGAGTAATGGAATGGAATGGAAAGTTATTGAATGGAATGGAATGTAGAGGAATGGAATGGAAAGGAATGGAATGAAATGGAAATGAATGAAATGGAGAGGAATGGAATGGAGAGGAATGGAACATAATGGCATTGAGAGGAATGGTCTGGAATGGAGAGGAATGGAATGGAGAAGAACTGTATGGATGGAATGGAATGAAGAGTAATGGAATGGAATGGAATGTTATTGAATGGAATGGAATGGAATGTAGAGGAATGGAATGGAAAGGAATGGAATGGAATGGAGAGGAATGGAATGAACTGGAATGAAATGGAAATGAATGAAA
>NW_007261532.1:0-803 GCF_000164805.1 Carlito syrichta
TGTGCATTGCAAAAATATTTAGCAGTATCTCTGGCTTATACTCACCAAATACAAGTGGCTCTGCTCCCCTCCCTGCCACAATCACAACAGTCAAGAATAGCCCTAGGTACTGCCCAATGTCTCCCCAGAGAAACAAAATTTCCCCTTGTTGAGAATCCTTGCTCTGTGGTGGTGGTTTTGCTATTGCACAAAAGAGACACTTCTCATCTTTCAGCTGAGTTTCTCCCTTCACCTTTACTTATCTATCTACACCAATCCTCCAAAACATCTAGATATTAGCAAGGATATTTCTTATCAGATGACCAACGTTTAAAAGTATAATTAGTACACTCAAGAACGTTGAGTTCCTTAACTTCCTATGCCTTTTTCCCCACAAGGACTAAACTGGCATCCAAATGGATAATCATTTTACTTTCATTAAACAGTAACAGTAATCAAATCACCTCTAGCTCTTAGGTCAAATACCTCAGATTGCATCTTTAGTTCCAGACAAAACTCTAGACATCTTCTCAGATATACAGATTCTGTTATCATCTTGCCTTACTATAAAAAGTCTGCATATATGTCACCTGTTTGGGCTTGAATTTCACTTCCCGTTGGAAGTTACATATCTTCTAATTTCAGAATAATCCTCAATACCCCATTTAAACAGACTCCACCTTAGAGTTAAGGTTTCAGCACTGTATCTTTGCTAGGGTGGAAGAGGCAGATGTTCACAGGGCACAAAAGCACTAGAGACTACTGACAGAGACTTTGAAGAGGACAAGTGTGTGTGTGTGTGTGTGTGTGTGTGTGTGTGTGTG
>NW_007261532.1:1636-8576 GCF_000164805.1 Carlito syrichta
TCAATGTAATCAAGGGTCTTTATTAGAGAAATTTGGAAAGTATACTTCAGAGTGGAGATGTGACAATGGAAGCACATGTTGGAGTGATATGTTTTGAAGACAAGTAATTGAATGTAAGCCAAGAACTGCAGGTAGACTGGGCAACATGGAAAAGGAGAGATTCTCTCCTAGAGTCACCAGATAGAAACAATCCTGCTGACACCTTGATTGGTTGCCCTTATCACAGTTCTGTTTCCAGAAATACAATAAATTTCTATTTTAAAACTTACTACTATAGCAGTAAGAGAAAATGAATGCAGTAAAGAGAAGTATTTTCATTATTATACTTTCAGTGGACATTATTCTTTTTGTTTGTTTGTTTATTCTGTTTAAGAATATGTGGAGTATTGAGCTAGCAATACCCTCAATTACTAGCCTGCTGAACACCTACTTGGAATTATTTCATCCAGTTCTAGTTTTCTTTTTCACTGTGATTGCTAGTCTCTTCCAGATGCTCCCCACCATTGGGATATATTTTAATTGATTTGAACTGTGTCCTTGGGAATGGATTCTATAGTATATACCAATTATATTTTGTTTATTCATTCTTCATATGTCAAAAATCACAAGTCTCAGCTCTCAAATATAATAGGTAATGTTAATATCATATTTAAAATTTCTCCTGGGAGTGCAATTATAAAACCTGAGGTTATAAGCTTATATCATTCTCTAAACCGTTGCCTAACTGTTCTCTAGTATAGCTACATAAGTCAATACTTCATTTTAGTTCGTAAAGATTCCTACTTTCACCCACATCCTTATAATAATTTGTTATGATCTGACCTCTGATTCTTATGAATTTGAAACATGCAAGATACATATTTCTTTATTTTCATTTTCCTTTTCCTGATAGCTAACAATGCTGAATGTCTGGATCAATGTGCCTATCGTTCAATGGCCATGAAGTGTAGGGGAGCACACAGAGGCAGAGCCTCAGGGTTCAAGAAGACTGAAGGAGGCTGGGTCATGACCTGATTCTAATGCTGATTACCGAGGCTGGGAAAAACAACAACAACAACAACAAAAAACACTTATTGCCCCTAAGAGATGAGGTGTTTTCTGCTGTCGGTGGGAGGTCAGATGAAGCTGTTCCAGAGTATAAACCCTGTAGAGGACCCAGCTATTCCCAGAAGAAACAGACTTGGGCCTGGATTGGAAGTCTAGAGGTGAGACCATCAAGATGAGTAAGAAAAGAATTCCTGACAAAGGCCAGGGGCTGTAAAGCCAAGGGTTATCTCTTCTCCCTAAGGAATGAAAAGTGATAAAGAAGAGTAGTCAAAGAGACGTCTCATGGCCAACATGTCTTAGACTGCTCTCAGTAGCAGGGGAAATTCAATAAATGTTAGACTTCCATGGGTTTATGAATGTTCTCAAATCCACACCCATATAGGACTTATAAAAAGTGATGTTCATAAAAAAGTTTAATAGTACTACTAATATGATATAACTTTTTTTCTATGACATAAGTATGATTCTAGCCTAATCCTATAAGGTAATACTTTAGCTATACTACTGGGGAGATTTAGTAATGCAATATCCCTAGAAATAAAAATATCATTTCATTTATTGAATCAAGGGCATGTATATTCTCGTTTTGGTATCAAGTGTAGGATATAAAAGTTAGAGATAGAATCTCCTCTGATTAAAAGAAATCAAATTAGGCAATGGGTTCTGGAAATGCTGCAGTCCTTTAAAAACTGGCTGACACTGGCATGCGCTGATGTCATCATGAGGTCATAGAACTCTGCTGAGTTCTTAGTGATATCTTGAATTATAACTTCCCTGCTGATGTGTCCAACACTAGTCAGGACTGTGATTTGGTGAAGAGATAATCTCTTCAGCGATTTGTGATTGATTGTACAAATTTGGTTCTTGTTATCAACCAGCTCTCTGAGTGCTGAGTTTCAGAGAGAGAAGCCCTGGTTGAGGATCTGTCGAAAGAGTTCAACCATGAAGAGAAAGCCAAAACGAAAACATCCGGAAAGCAAGCACTGCCCCCTGAATAAAAAGAAAAGAGGTATGTTTCAAAATATTCTCAGAAACCAGGCTGACCAGGAATTTCCCCCCCAAAAAAGAAGAAGAGGGCATTCATAGTTGGGGTGGAGGTAGACAGAAATAACTGCAACAGGGGAAGAGACCAAGGAGGAAGGAAAGATGGGGGAGAGAAATGTACTCACCATCCTAGTCTTTCTTAGGCCTGGTCAATTGAGAGTAAAGAGAAGGTTTAGATGACCTGGGTCCTTGTGTTTGCCACTTAACCTGTGCCGAGTACAGAAAGTCAACCTGGATTACTGTCAAAGACATAATGGTTGGTTAGTTTACACTAGTTATTCTTTAAAAAATAAAAGATATCTTTTTATTTGATATCTTTCTGAAGACACTGGAGAAATAAAATTTTATTATAGTTCTAATGACACTTTGTTCTTTTATTGGCCCATAGAAGTGAAGGAAACATTGGGAAACAAAAGTTGCAGCACTGAAAAACTGGTTTTGCAGGGTTGAGAGTATGAAGCAGAAAACAACTAATTTACTCAGGAGTAAAGCCTATATTGTTTCAGATGATGAAAATGTAAATGTGGCGTTCATACAAAAATGAAATATTAAAAAATAGGGCACACTTGCAAACACATACATTCACTCACAAGACACCATGTTGCCAGAGAAGGTTGAAGAGAGGGAAGATGACTTGGAAACTAGACAGTTGTCATTGCCATGCAGACTAAGAGTATAAATGTAAATCCTATGAGGGAGGACCTCTCCTCTGTGGTAAGAGGGGACAGACTGAAGTCAACATTCACCTTTTAAACAGTGGCTCACATATTGCTAAGTAGAATTTCACATTTGCACCAATGTTTGGAGTTTTTGAAGACAGGCTGAAGAGTGAAGAGGTCTTCCTTTCACCTTCACTAGAATTAGTGCATATTCCAAGATATTATCTCGTATAAACTGTGAGTCATAAAAGACAAGCACACCTATTCACATGTCCACACATAAAGCACCGCCAGGAAGATAATTATTTATTTCTGAAACAATTCTCCACTTTTGATACACCTGGTCTGATTATTTGTCTCTCATAAAAATGTTCTACCTCAATTTCATTAGAGCAGACTAGGCCATAATAACCAGTACACAATGAATCTACTTCTTGCTCCGTAACAATCCAGGATATATATCATGGCAATGAGGCAATTTCCTCTATGATGTAATTCATATGCCGGGACTGATGAAAACTGTGTCATCATCAACATGAAGTTTTCAGAGAGACACTGGGTTACTGTATCAGGAAAGAACTGAAGGGTACATGGGTTTGTGTGTCTCTGCATGGGAGTGGCCCATGTCCCATACACTCATATTCTCTTGCAGAAAACTTAATCACACGGAAAGTCCAATTACAGGGAGGTTGATGAATATCATAAAATTTTCTGCTCAGGGAGAAAGGAGCTATGTACATTTGATCTGTTCCACAAAGATCACGCATGGTGGAAATCCAGTCTTTCAAGACATATACAGACCCAATAAATACTACGGTGTATTTACAGTTTTAATAGTAAGCCCTGGATTATGATATCCATGAGGATAGAAGTCACATATGTTCACTGAACATGTGATATCATGTTCCCTAATTGTTTAAGGATAAATAAAAGTGCTAAAATATCAAGCATGAACCACATATTTTCTATATTTCTCAGAAAAAGAAAATATGCCAGCACATCGGCAACCAGAAGAGGAGGTGCTGTGCCTAAGGGAAGACTCAAAAGCCGAGGAGGCTCCTGTTTCCCTGCAAGACACCTCCTTACTCGAACACCAGCCTGATGCTGCAGGTATGGAGCGACTACTGAACAGGGTGCAGAAGGAATGCTGGGATCTAGGCATAGCCCAGGGATCAGTTGAAACAAGGTTTTGCAGTCGAGAAAAAAACTGAAAATGCCTCTCAACATTTGTAAACATGATTAGAAGTAGAGGCAATAAATTCTAAAGGGAAGGCAACTAAGAGGACTGGAACATTGTGAAAGGAAAATCCGGGTTTTACTTAGGGAGATGGTCGGAGAGGGCCTAAGAGGATAAGACTTTTGTCAGAGGAGCAAAGACAGAAACAATATGAGACAGCAGAGATTGTGTTACATTGCCAGGAAAGTCTGAAATCACAAACGGGTTAATAGAGGAAAATAGTGCTAAGTGATAAGATCCTCAAGAGCTAAACATGGGGCACAGTGTAGAGACACCCAATCTAAGGTCCCATCATATCCATATATTTTCATTTCCAATATGCTCAAACTTATCCTGATACAGATCGATCTAAACTCTCTATTTTCATCGTTCATTTCCTTCTATTCTTCTAAGTATAAATACTAAATCTTTACATTTTAACTGCACAGCACATACGTTTCTCAAATTTGCTTTTTCTTAACTTCATGTTTTCAACATCACAATCTCTAACTTACATGAGGAATCTGCTCTTGTAGAACTCTAGTTCACATTAACAACACATGAAGCTATTGCAATCATAAACCTCTTTGTTCCCAGTTCCTTACTCAGTTTACATAAAAGGTTGCATGATCTGTCTTATCTATCTGTTACCAGTTCAGTCTATAACACTTTCATCGTCTCTGTAGATCTCAAAAATTACTCAAAAATTACTCAGATCCATGCAGTCTTTCATATAAAGCAAAATCCTGTTGTGTAAGTACATACACATCAGTAGCACATGCCACACAGATGACATAATGCATGGAAAATGAATACCTACACGTGCACAAAACTATGCTGCAAACACCCAAACACTTCACACTCAGACACTTCACAAACAATGGCATTCTCACTCCCTGCACTCAATACATAGAATTGCTATAAAAGACAGATAAACACAGACATGTACGTACCTCAGAATATACTCACGAAAGATGACAAACTATGTAATAGTGTAGACACACCCTAAATTTCACCATGTTCACAACAAAATGGCACATGAAACACTCTCTAGCAACCTCAGAGAAAAACAACATATTCTAAGAAGTTATAGCTTGGTTGTAGTCTTAATAGGGGTTTATGAACAGAAAAGATGAGTTATTTTCTTAAGAACTTGAGTATGCCGTGTGTTTACTGAAGCATGTGAAATTCAACTCATAGCCATTTTCACTGGAAAATAGGTTAAAGGAAATAAGAGAAACAAACTGGAGATCTGCATGACATCTAAAAATCCATGAAATACACAGAATTGATTCCAAAACCACACAAATGATGACATGTAAAACCGTCTGAATTTATAAACAGGGACAATTCTGAGATAGGTTGTGAGTATGGTGGATGGAGATGAAAAATTTAGTCACAGCCCTGTATGTGCAGGGAACAATGACAAAGGTAACACCACAGACTTGCTCAAGTGACAGCTGTGCTAAGAGTCAGTAAGCATCCAAGAGAGGAGATGTGACCAAATTTGTAAGGTACAGGCTAAAGCCAGTCCTGGATCTAACTGGAGGATCCTACTGACACTCAGCATCTGTGAGTTCTCCTAAGACTGGGGAACAGCAAACTCTGGCAACAAAGGCCAGAAGAGCAGATATCTGAAGATGAAACTGGAGGCAGGGGGTGTCATTCAGGGGATTCTTTCTGGCAAATTCACATTTCAGATAAATAAAAATATTAACAACATAGAACACGGGCCCCTTCCCATGTAAGCCGGCAAGATTTGAAGTTTCTGATACTACAAAACAACACATGCCACCATAGGTAATTCAGTCACACCCAAACACATCATTCCAACAAATATTTGGATAACCAGATTTGGAATTTTAAAGTCACTGAATCATAATATTCATGACGAGAATGCCATGTGTGTTATTGTACATAGTATTTTTTGATTGCCTCGTTAATGCAAAAAAAAAATTCATGGATCTGATTCTCCTCCTTTTCCCCAGAGATATTAGTGAAAGATCCCCATGATTATGAGCGTTTCTTGGTCCAAGACATCAAGAAGACATCCCAAGAAGCCAACTCTGACTCCGTGATCTGGGTCTCCTCTTTTAAGAAGCACATCCATGGAGGTATTGGGATAAAGGAACGGTGGGACAAGAATGCAGGTCCAAAGGCAGGATGGAAAGATGAGCTAGAATTGGAATTAAGCTCATTTGCTTCACAACTGACACCAATCATCCCTTCTTTTGAGGACTACCCAGGGTCTCTGTTTCCACTGAATGAGCAGAATTGAACTATGTACATGTACACTTTCCTATTTTCATTGGAAGAGACTCCTACAGCATACACATAGAAAAGATAAAACTTCGGGAGAAATGTAGAAGCACATTTTTAGAAGAGGTGTCTTGGGCAGGTGTGAGAAGTCTTCATTTGATACCTCCAGTACCATATCCAGTTTAGGGGACCTTCAAAAATGTTTTATTACTTTATTTATCTAGCTAGCTAGCGTCCAATCCACTTAATTATATACTCCTATTTAGATCTATACCACTGAATCTCTCTTTATCTCTTTCAATATAGAATTAATATAAACAAATTGGTTGATATACATATATAATCCTTCATAAAACATTCTCAATGTTATTTTTGCATAATTTCTCCAAAAGGAAAATTGAGCTAATGATAAAATAAAACATTTAATTTTTAGTGACTACATATTGTCTTTTAGACATGATTCACCATTTCCAATATTCTATACCCATCACCAAAAATATCACACACGGGTTACCCAGTCTTCTTGGCACAATCTTTCCATGCATCATTTTCACAACTTCCTTTTAATTTATGTTTTAGAGGTTTCAATGGGAAAAAATCACCTTAACTTCTGGGAAAGCAAGTCCCATGTTTGGATCACTCTACGTATCTTTTTAAAAAATAAACTGCTTAAATGATTTTTTTCAATTTTCTGGAATATTTTTCCCCAGAAATT
>NW_007261532.1:9785-14381 GCF_000164805.1 Carlito syrichta
TGTACATGGGCAGAGAATCACTGAAGTCCTCAGTAGACATTAAAGCAAAAAGGACCATGAAAATCTACTATACGGAGGTTCAATTAAAAACGGGTATGGCCTTTTTGGAGGAGGAGACAGAGCAAGTATTGGGCCCAACAGAAATTTAAATGAAAAGAAATGACCTACCAGGAGAAGATCCAGGAAAAACCCTCCCTCTCTTATACATCAACCAGGGACATCCTCACTGACAGTGAGTCTGGCTTCTTTAACAACACCCAAGAGGAACTGGAGGAGGTTGAGGGAAAAGCCAAGGCACCAACTCCAGAGGGTTGTACCAGGGCCAAGACGCCCGAATGGCTGATAGGCATCGCAGGTGGCTTCAGATGCATTGCCTGCTGTAGAGTTTTCCCCAGTTTGGAGGTGTGAAGAGTCACGTGGAACATGGAGTCACGGAGGGCTTCAGCTGCCGCGTTTTCCACCGTGCCTATCACAGACTGAGGAAGAAAAGAAAAAAAAGAAATGAGAGGAGACCGAGGAAGAAGAGAGGAAATCAGGTCAATGACATCTAGAAGCAATGAGAAAACACATACATCATGAGAACATTCTCATGCAACTAGACAATATTCAACTACTAACAGAAACTGGATCCCCTCTTCCAAGATAAACCAAGGGTATTGAGAGTCACGGCCCCTTCAGCTGTGTTCCCTAACCTAACACCAATCCGAGAGGCACAGGACAAGGCTCTGTCCCTGACGAAGGGTTGATATGATATGCAGATCAATCCTAGTCCTACCCTTTTCCTGGGTGTGACTAGGAGCACACTGCTGAGAATCTTTAACCACTGGGGAACTCACACGGAGTGAAATCTTTTTCTTTTTCCTGTGATCCATTTTCCATGGTGGATACATAGAACGAGGAGCAAAGTCTGTTTCCTCAAACATGTCAGTGTAACCGAGAAAGGAGGAACACAAGCTAGCCTTGTGTCCTAATTTCATTTTATGGAAATATTTAAATGACTTGCCTTTTGGAGGACCCCCGTATTCTATTTTGAAAGTTTCCAGGTTTCATGTCTTATTCTTTATTTTTGTTTCAGTTTCAAATGCCTTGTATTATGCGATAGTTGAGAGAAGTTAAAAGTTGACAAAACTGTAAAGGCTTTGTAAAGCCAGGCTGATAACACAGTACATAGAGTGTCTCCTTTTTACTTAGGAGAATCTATCTACCATTGGATACCCTGAATACCCTGATGGGGGCTGAGCCCTCTTCCCTGAAATAAAGAAAGCTGCCTCACTTACTATTCCATGTCCAGATTCACTTTTGTATATGAGTTTAGTGCAGGCCATAACTTCTGTGTCATCTTTGTGGGTGAAAACTTCAACTTTAGTCCAGTTGTCCAAGTGTCAAGGTGTCCAAGTGTCAAAGCTTTTTGCTTTGTCTCTTTTGTTTTTTAATTTTTAAAATGTTTACTTTGTTAAGCAGTGAGCCACGACCTTCAAACTTTTAAAATTTCTTTGCCTGCTACCCACTTCATAACCTGATCCATTTGATTTCTATGTATGGAGTGAGCGGTTGGCTATCATATCTGGCACCAATAATCATATAACCTGCATGTTTCTGAAGAAGTTCTCGTAATTACTACTAGGCAACGGAGTTACTGAAATCTTTCTCATGGACTGGGATATCCGTAAGTAGGGCACAAAGTACAGAGCAGAGCATGTTTTCTCATCCCTATTTCCCTCAAATTCTCCAGGGGCAATAGATGTGGCTTTTAATTTGAATCAGAATTGTGGCTTGTAATTTTAAATATGAGCCTAGCCCATGAGATTGTCTATGATTCTTTGCATCCATCTTGCACATGTGCCTCTCGAGTCAAGGCCTTGGATACTCCAAATATTCTGCTTTTATTTTCAACTTTTAATGGACCTCATCTGAGGCTCAAGTATATTGAAGAATTACTTTTATAAGTCTCCTTATTAAACAAAACTCTATGCATATGATCTTTAACCTGCACCAACTGGTATGTTTCTTTACGAACTGGAGGTAACTTCCAGTGTGTTCAGCAAAATTATGTATTTCTTCATGGTTCACTGAATTTGTTAATTGTACTGGAAATAAAACTTCTTACCTTTTACCAATTTTATTTTTGTCATCTCCTATCTTTTCTTGTGTTCTATTTAATTACTCACAATTTTTATATCACTTTTGTTAACCCTGATTTCCTCAATTGCCTATAAACGTGCGTATATGTTCCTTTTTGAAATTTAGAAACCTCCCTATGCTTGACCTCTTCAGTTTTAGTGTCACTAATTTAAGGTAGAGTTTAAATACATTTTTTTAAAGTTTACTACTTTCTACACTGGTAAGCACAGATTTATGAAAGTACGAACAACCATTTCTTTCATGTAATACGAAAATGACAGCCCCACTATTCCCAGATTTATAAAGTGTGTCTTTATGTTTCAAATGAGTATTATGCTTATATCATATAAATCTTCTCTAACCTTGACATAGACATTTTTAAAACATTTGTTTCCTTACACGTAGAATGATTTAGAAAATATTTGCTTTTGCAAACTTTTTTGCATTTTTAAAATTGAAAATTTAAAGAACTCATCAACATAGCATGCAGTTATCATAAATTAAATGGAACTTTAATATCTTTAATTATACTCTGTAAAGTAAACTAATGAAGTTTCTGCTGTCTTACTGTTAGTAAGCATGCACTAAAATACTAGCGTTTTCTTGTACCCTAGAAAGACTACTCATATTTGAGTGAAGTACAACTAATAGGAAGTGGACTTGAGGATACAGGATATAAGGCACGCAACAATAATTCCATCATGGCATGGCCATAGTTTTGCTTATTTTATGTAGTTTGAAAGCAGAAAAAAGTTGTCTATTTTGTATTGATATACGTTAAGTTGTTAGGTAGATAAATAATCAAGAGTCTCAATGACTCTACATAATTTAAGAGAATTATGCAGTTATCATGAGAAGTGGGCATTCCCATCTGAGGACAAATAAACTTGTCATTCCGAGGCAACATTTTTAGTGTATCGTCTGAAACATGTAGAGTGATTCCAAAAAGGTGAGAATCATAGATCAATGTATTTTTAAACATTTTTAATGTTTCTAGGCATCTTGAACACACTATTATTTTGTTATAAGTATTAATGTGCAAACATTTTCAATCATAATGAAATAAAACTACTATGCAAAATGAGAAAAAATAAAATTCCCCTTCATCTGGAGTAAAGCATGTTATCATCAAAGTGAAAAATAAGTAGTACGATAATTACACTATCTAAAAGGTTATAAAAAACAGTGGTAATAATGTCATTTCTGTACTTTTTATAGATTCAAATTAGACCCATTTAGGAATACTTCTTCAGAATCGGTGTTTGTGGAGTTTAGAGAAAAACATATTCTGGAAGTTTGAAACTGTCGCAAATGCATTTTTAAAAAACAGGTGTATCCCTTCTTAATATATTAAGATCTTGCATGATCACATACGTGCCCTAAGGCACATTGATAATGTACTTTCACAATCAAGTAAAAATAGTCCTTGTGGGATATACTGATGTGCTGTCAAATCAATTAAAAAGGCAAACATCTAGTAAGATTTGCATTCTGTTGCCAGATCATATTAGCTCGATGAAAGTTTTTGAAAAGTTCAATTTTCTTTATATAGCTAGGCGCCTTTACTGTTAGAGTAAAAACCTGTATCTATTTTTTGTTGGAAAATAACATGAAATATCAGAAACACAGGCCTCATTCTTACAACAATAAAACACACGATATAGTACCTTTCACCTACAAATACTAGAGTAAGGATCCCTGGACACATATCGTTGACCACTTAGTTTATACCAGGAAGGACTTTTTGTCTTTACCAGGCTGCCAGTCCTTGTTAAGCCCTTTCTGAAATTTCTAAAGCATAAAAACACCATGTATGCAATAATCTTCTATCAGTCCTACAAGGATTATGATTACAGTAGGTCTACTTGTTGAATGGACCCACTATTTCTGCTTACTATTGAGAGAATGCCTTATCCTCTTCATTTCAAAGTAACAGGCAGAAAATAATATTTAGATGAACGTGTAAGTTTGGATCTTTGCGACATTTACAGAAATCAAAATTTTTTAGATTACAAACATCTCAATTGCTCTGGGGTGAAAGTTGCCATGTCAACTTTTGTGATAGATACAAGTAAAAGAACATTACCTGAGTGATCAAGGATTGAAGTCTTATCTTGGGTCCTAGGTAGAAAAATCAAACAATAAGCCCTTACCTGTTTGTTTCCTCTCTCTGTCCTTTCAGCCTTGTCATTCATACACTAGATAAAGGCCGGAAGTACTCTGTACCCTCTTGATGATAGCTGTAGTAATTGGTATTATATTTCTCAAAGTGAGTGCAATGCAATTAAAATAGGAAAACAATAAATAATATAATCTCCATCTCACCACCTCCCTCAACCAGTTGTTTCAGCCAGTCTTTCTAGAGAAGAGAGACTGAATACCTGTTAAGCAAGAAAGAAAATGTAATTCAGAGCGAGTGCAGTGACACATGAGGGTGCTGAAGGATTGGTTGAGCACAGGAAGTAAATTTGCAGG
>NW_007261533.1:0-680 GCF_000164805.1 Carlito syrichta
TTCCTATCAACTAAACTGCTGATTGACTTGGATTGGGGCCAAGTCCTTGATCTTATAAATATAACTGCTACTCAACTGGGAGAATCAGGCAAGTGATAAGTAAGTTTTTCTTCTTACTTAAAAAATAGCAATGACAAAACCATCAACATCTTCTTTTAAGATAGGAAAGCAGAACAAGCTTAGATACACAAGTTTTATTTAATACTTCAGTTAATTGAAGGTACACTAACAGAAACAAACATTAATTCTGTAGAGACAAGCTCTTGCAGGAAATAAAAATACAGGAACAGAGTATTAGCTTAATGTGGACAGAGGCTACCAGATGGCGTGTGACTAGAACAAGATTAAGATAGAAATATATATTGGATGGTATGAAGCTTAGTGTAGTAAACGTGTCATAGTTTGAAATTTGTAGTGGCCACAAATATAGGTAATTCCTATTCCCATTGAAGTGTTTTATCTAGGATTATTGAAAGTTCAAAATGCCCTTCCCCTAAATGTAGCTGTGACTACATTTAGGAGGGACAACCCACCTTTCTGAAGTGTGTCTGGAGTCATGTTTTCTACCACAATACAGAACTAAAGAATTAATCAGCAGGGCAAGACACCAAAACCAGTAACCTAGACTCACAAATGCTGCCCCATAGAAAATGGTAGGTGAAGGGAGCTCATGATTGAAG
>NW_007261533.1:949-14090 GCF_000164805.1 Carlito syrichta
TCTCTAGGATAATACAGTGGAAATACACAAGTCATAAGGAAGCTAAATCAGAGTACCACCCGAGGAATGGGAACACTCTTGTACTCATAAGAGGGAGAAGATTCAAATTATATAATGATTGCATTCAGTTTCAAATTCAGACATGAATATATTTACACAAACTTTCACAATAAAGAACTGGAAAATATAGGGTTCATTCATACATAGGAAGAAAAACACATAGCATAAAACAATAAGCCAACATCAACCATGAAACCCCAAAAGTCTGGTTATCAATAAAACAATATAGAGTATAAAAAATATAAATAAACTGGTTATAATGAGCAGATGATCAGAACAAATGCATAATGACCCAGTTATTGCAGGTATTTAATTTTAAATGTTTAATAATAAAAGGAAAACAGATGTTGCATAAACAGGTAACGTGCTGAAAGAGAGAAATATTAAGCAAGAGTCAAGTGGCCTCAACATTCTCTGAAAGTTGTCCTCTGCTTGCTAACTCCTGTGATCAGTGTGTCTCTGGTATTTGCATTCATTGAATTAACAAATCTCCCCTGTACTCCATCTCCTATTAAGATATCTGTAAGCTACATAACTTTTTAAATGCATTTTTTTATGTGTTAGGTTATATAAATGCTACATTTACAATGCTATCCTGAAAGGCACAAGGACACTTCTTGCTAAATTCTTATTTTAACGTTTATAGTATTTTTGTTTTGATATAAATAAGACCCTATTCCTGAGAAGAAACCTGTACCCCAAAATATGGTGCACCTGTTAAGGTTAGGGCTTGTCTAGGTGCATTCTAAGCACCCCCTGCTGCCCAATTCCAGTCATGAATGGAGGTTCCCTCAGGGCTTATGGAGCATGTTCCTCTCAGCATCTTTAGCCCAGTTATAAAGTGGCTAAGCACTGGTTCAGAATGCTTCTTCACTCACATGATACTCTTTTGAAATTATTACTTTAAATAGTGAATCTCCCTTACTAAACACAGTCAATTCTGCAAGGAGACATAGAGCAAGGACTTCATGGAACCACGAAGGAACCTCTTTTCTGGAGATGCCAGATGCACTGATACAGTCAAGATACATGATCACTCCAAAAACTATAGGTAAATAGGGGGTAGCCTTTTTTCCTCTTTTTAGACCCTCGTGTTAAAGATCACACACACGCAAAAAAAAATATCACACCAAATAGTAGCTTCACACAAAAATATATGTGTGGCTCAAATCAATACAATCAAATCACACAAACACACAGTATTTCATTTTCACAGTACTGGGTCCCTAGTATATCCTTTTGCCTTGTGTCTAGGCCAAATACCCCAACACTGACCTAGATCTGGATATGTAATTTTCTTTGTCATGTAGAGCTAAAGCTAACACAGTATAAGTTTAAACATGGGAGGTGCATGCAATTTGTGTTTGCCTGTTCTCACCTGGAAATTCTGTAAATGCCCTTCATGTGTCATAGTTTCTGGTAAACTAATTTTATTAAATGTTTGGCTCGATTTTTAATTGTATTTTCTTCTGATTTGTAGTTCTTCTGTCAATACTCTGATATCTAGTTTTATTAAATAGTATATGCTATTTTTCCTTTCCCATGATAAATTTAATTTAAATTTCATTATTCAGATAAAACTCCAAGACTTTTATGAAAAATGACCACTTCTAGGACTTGGTATGACTTGCAACATCTTGTAGCACCAGACCATAAAGTCAAGATGAAAAGATGAACGAACAAGTTGTATAAAGTGACTTGTAGTTGATTTAATGGGTCCTCTGTGATGTTGGTTGTGTGTGTCAACTTGGAATCTGTTTTTCGATGAGATTAGTATTAAACAAGTGAAGTATTAACCCAGGCTTATAAGTGTCTGTGGGTCTCATCCAATGAGTAGATGCATAAAACAAAAATACAAGCCTCTGTCTACAAGAATACATTTTCTAGAATATTTCCTTAAGTAGTAGTGTAGACCATATGACATCCTGGATCAGCAGGCTTTCCATCTTCTGACTGGAGCTACTTTATTGTTTTCTTGGTTTGTTTCCTACCTGACATGCTTCTTAATAAAACTACCTATTTTCCATTCCTAATTCCTCTGACTCATAGCCATATATATCATGGGCTGTACTGGGTCTCCAAGCTACCAGACCTAGGACTGGTCGTTTTTGGTTTATTCATGTCAGGCTTCTGACTGGATCTATAAACTTGCCTTTTCTGATTTCCAGACTGCCAGCCTTCTCTGTGGTAGAACATTATTGGCCTTTCATTATAACTGACTTCCAACCTTCTGACTGGGGCTACATCCTGAGCTTTCTTGGGTCTTTGCCTACCTGTTCCTGACAGGAAGGACACCATTGTCTCTCCAGGTCACCAGCCTCCTAACTGATACATTGTCAAATGCTGTCCTGGGTACACAGGTGGCAAGACTGAGTAACAACTGCATTATTGTTTCTTCTAAATCCCCATTCTGAAAAGAACCTGCAAATCTTTGACATCACAGCTATCATATTTTTGTAAGACGTTCTCTATATTATTTCTATTCCTTCTGGTAATGTGAGGTATAGTTTAATCCACTCCACCTAGTAATTTAAGGTGTACTATTAAAATATCAATTTTAAATCTTTCCATTGTAATGTATATATCTCTGTTACCCAGGATCACTAAGATTGTGGCTCAAGGAAACCTCAAACTCCTGAATTCAGGCAATCCTTCCACCACATCCTGAGTAACTTGAACTACAGACATACAGCACTACACGTAGCTATTTTTAAAATTTCAATTTTAATTTTAGGGTTGAGATTTCCCTTTTTTGTCCAGGCTGGTATAATACTCATGGGATCAAGCTATCTGCCCATTTAGTCCTCTCAAAGTGCTGGGTTTGCAAGTCTATAATATATAATTTTACTAGTATACATTTTCTTCTTAATGGGAATCTCATATTATTCAGGGAACCTCATTCATTTTGATAAGTTGAATTTATATTTTGATTGAATTCAAGATATGTTCCATTTTCTTTGTGATTTGTTTTGAATATGCCATTTGTATAATCCTGCAGTTTCTAATTTCCATATGCTTGTTATTTTTTCATTATTCTTTATATATTTGTTTTCTAGTTTTCATCTATTGTAATCAGAGGGGGGTACATTTGATTTTTTATATTCATTGAAGGGTACAGGTTTCCTTCTTTATGATATACCTTGAAGAATATTCTGTAGGCACTTGACAAAAATGGGTAATCTGTTTAAACCAATTTTGTATTCTGCATAAGCCTATACAGACTAACTGCCTCATGGTGCTCTTAAAGTCTTCTGTTTTATTATCTTCATTCGAACATTGTGTTCATTACTGAATTTGGAATATTCACGTCTTCAACTATTATTCCAGAATTCTGTTTCTCCCTTCAATTTCATTAATTTTTAGTTTCATATATTTTGGTTTCTGATTTTCAGTAATCTATTTTCTCATTGGGCTGCCATTTTACTAAATATGAAATGTATTTATATAACTCTTATAATAGTATTTGTCATTCTCCAACTTTCATGGGACTGTCTGCATCTTTGTTAGTGTTTACCATTCTTCACTCTGTTAATTTTGTTTACTGGGTGATTACTGAATGGAGTATATCTTGTATAATTAGAGTCAATACATGTTTCTATTGTTCCTTTTTCTCAGATAATAACATCATTTTCTACACAATCTAATACCTCAGAATGCCTGTAATCCCCTCAACCCGGCACAGCTGCCTTTTCCCTCAGGGTTTCTGACACTCTCAGGATGTGGGTTTTCACACTGTGTCTCTCGCACAGTAATACACGGCCGTGTCCTCAGGGCTCAGACTGCTCAGCTCCATGTAGGCTGTGCTTGTGGATGCGTCCCTGGTCATTTTGACTCTGCCCTGGAACTTCTGTGCATAGTTTGTGTTACCATTATTGGTGTTGACCCATCCCATCCACTCAAGGCCTTGTCCAGGAGCCTGTCGTACCCACTGTATACCATAATTGGTGAAGGTGTAACCAGAAGCCTTGCAAGAAACCTTCACTGAGGCCCCAGGCTTCCTCACTTCAGCCCCAGACTGCACCAGTTGGACCTGGGAGTGGACACCTGTGAGGAGAAGACATAAAAATATAAAATCCTTCTTTACATGCCCTGATACGCACCTCAGACTTGAAATTGAAAAGTCACTTACCTGTAGCTGCTGCCACCAAGAACAGGAATCTCAAGCTCCAGTCCATGATGAGGATCTGTGCTATCAGGGGCTTCTCTATGGGAGAGATGTGTTGTTGAGTGAGGCTCTCTGGACACAGACACATCTGTATTTACCACAGTAGAACTCACATTATTTGCATATTAATGAGGTAGAATAATTTATAACTGAATACCTGGTGCTGCATGACATAAAGAGAAGTTTGGTAATACATGAGTCAGTATATTGAGGTTTAAGTACTAGTCCTTGTTTAATGATGCATGCCTACTACCATGGTCAGAAGCTTGCAATGACAGAAATTCACCACTACAAAACCAGTCCCACAGCACATGCTTCTCAATTTAAGCATATATTCAAATGGCACACTGACAATCTCAACATTTTGTAGGATTTGTCCTTTGCAAGTTCAAATCCAAGGATAAGTTTGTCCTATGATACTTTGAATTAATAAAATTATCCACATTCTTATTTTCTAGCTACAAATATATCTGAAATCACTATAATTTTCTGTTTTAAGATGCAGTCTCCTTAGTGTGTTGGGTTTGATAAATGCTTCAAATACAATAGAACACTTAAGGACACATCAACAGTCTTTGCCAAATTATTATTTTTGTACCATTTTTTTAAAGTAAAGAAGATTCAGACCCTGATAGGTAACCCCTCCTCATCCTCCTGAGTACATGTTCCAGGACGGAGACTGCTGGGTGGGTTCTGAGGACACCCTACAACCCTCCCCCCACTCTGCATGGAGGTTACCTCTGGGTTTACAGAGCATGTTCTTCTCAGTGTCTCTAGGGCAGTATGAAGTGGGCATGCCATAGTTCACAATGACACATTGTGATTCTCACACCACCTCTTGAAATAATAAGTTGACCTCACAAAACAGTTAATTCTGCATGGTGACCCTCAAGCAAGGATTTTATGAAATGTTCAGGGAAAAATTCCTTGGGGCTGCCAGATTCACAGATACAGTCAACACACACGGATGTTTCAAAAGCACTCAGGAAAATCGGGGGAGCAATTTATATCTTTAGAATATTTGAGTAAAGATAACATTTGATAGTACCTTCACAGACAGAACTGCAATGGATTAAAGCCCCCCCACCCCGCTCATGTCAAATACCTACACAAAGTGTTGCTTCTTTCCAAAGTAATAGGTCCCCAGTTTTCCTAGGTCTTGGGTATGTGACTTCCTTCTGAAAACAAACCTAAAGAACATAGGATACAAGTGGAAACTTTGAAAGGCATATGCATTCGGCTCACCTGTTCTCACCTGGGAACCCTGCAGATGCCCCGTGATAAATGAATCTGAGGCCAATGAGTGAGAGTCGTGACTTTAGTCTGGAAGTTGTTGCTGTCAGGGGCTTCAGAGCGCTCTACAATTTTTGAATTTTTCTGTTTTATTTTCTTTTGGTTTCCATAAGCTCTACTCCTTAGATAAAGTTTGTCATTGGACAAAATAATTTTTAATCCAGGATAATTATACTGGTGAGGAGTAAAGTGTGGGTCAGAGGAGTGCTACATGTTCTTCCAATTGAATCTGAAGGATTTAGAGGTCCTTTTCCTCTAGGCTGCGATCATACAAGGGTTTCCAATGGTAAAGCAGATTTCATCCCTTCCTTTACTCCCCTTCCTGGCCACAGCATCCCGAGATTATTCTACTACATCTTATCCCAATTGTGCAAATAATTGTATGTTTTTTTTTATGGCACAGTAGGGTTGGGAGGAAACAACTTGCAATGAAATAATTTTTCTTCCCACACATAGGATACAATTTTTGGAAAGCCCTTACCTTGTAGGTTCTGTCTAAAGAATATTCTGAATATATTTCATAAACCTCAGATATACTAATCGCAAACACATGAAGAAAATATATGTATTGACTCCTTTAGAACCAGTGGCTTTTGTGTGGGAAAGTCCAGAAGAGTGTGGCATGTGGGGTCCTAGGAGCTCTCACCTCAAATTTGTCCACAGTTGTCCTCTGCACCATCATAGTGACAGAACTGTCAAGTTCCTTGACATAAGTAAATGCATGTCCAGGAAAAGCCTAACCTCTTAGCTAACCAAAGGTAAAGAGATGATAATCAAAGCTTGAATCGGAAACCTGCAGCCCATCCTTCACGTCATGCTTAGCATAATAATCATTATACAAAACTGTCAATTTTCCCATCAAAAGCCGTCACTGCCTTTCTCTTAAGATGACCATCTCTGTCTCTCTGTCTCTCTCTCTCTCTCTCTCTCTCTCTCTCTCTCTCACACACACACACACATACACACACACACACACACACACACACACACACACACTTTGTCTTAAAATTATGCTAGATAAGCTCTGAAATGTTTTTCTGTGATGGATCAAAGAATCCATACAGCATAACACTGCACTCTACCCAGCAAAAATTTTCACATATCCTTTTCCACCAGCTTGAGCTTTCAACTACACCATCCAACAATTATAATTTAGAAAGTGACTTGCTTTCTTATAAAGGATTGTGAATGCAGAATTCATTCTAACAGGTTATGGTTTTGGAGACATAACTTTCCACACTGGCTTTAGCAGGAGCTGCAAGGGAAGGAAACATGAGAAAGGAATTATGCTGAATGAATTGGCTAAGGACCATACCCAACATGGATTAGCAGGAGATATCAGTATTTATGAAAGAGGGTTGTTCACATGTGTGATAAGCAAACCTGCATGCTGCATGCATCCCATGCTTACTTTGGATGATGACTTAACAGTAATATGCACTGCAATTAAGCCCTTTAGTCACAAAATAGGACTGGGACAGGAATGCACTCGGATCCCAGACTCTTCAAGGTACAGTGGTTAGTCCCTTATCAGAAGAAAGTTGCTGAGATTAATCTCTTGTCCAATCAGTAGGTATAGATGGTGAAACAAGGGCTCTATTTCTCAGCATCTGAGAGGTGGATGAGTTGTTATTGTCTAAACATTGATGTATATATCAGACAGCATTCATGAATACATTTTGAACTAACTTCATAATACAATAAACGTTTGTAGTTTTGCTTAGTAATTTACTTTTGTAACATAGTAATTCTTCCACCAGCTGTCACTATGGGGCTGTTCTCAGTATTATCTGCTGTCATCTGTGAGTTTCTGGCACAGTTCCTGGGGGAAGGGGAGTCTGCATGAGGAATTGAGCTTTCCACGTATGCATTTCCTGTGGGTGACCCTTTATCTTGCCTACTTTCAGCCTTCAGTTTTCTTGTTAATTACTTCTAATTTTATGTTCTTGCTGTCATACAGCATTTTTCAATGGCTGAACATGATAATAATATGCATAAGTTCTATTTATCCCTGAACATACTCATCTCATTCTGGAACACGGATTATGGATGCAGGTGTAGTAGCAGTTAATCACTGTGAAGTTGCTTGCATGCATCTTGTCATCTTCCAGAGTGCACCCACCAAGGGACTGACACAGACAATCAAGCAGATGGAATTGCTCGGATGGTGAATGACAGACATTCCCATCACTAGTGACCCTAGTAGGGCTCTTCTTCCACAAGACCACCAGGCTCTTGCAGCCAGCAAAGGAGACAAGTTTTGACCCTTGAGAGTGTGTCTGTCTTCAATGTGGCAAATCAGTTTTTAGCAGAAGCTATTATTCCTGCTCAAATTCATGAATGTGTTTGAATTCTTACCCCAAAGCCTCATCTAAAACAACCAAGAGCTTGAAATGTATCTACTCCAACTACAGGGAGTCAAACTTCATTCCTGGCCAATGTCCCCACTTCTCTAGAGCAAATTAATCATGGGATTCACCAGAAGCTGCTGGTATTTTAGAGACCTTTATATGCCACAAAATTTTGGAGACCTTACCTTCGGGAAGGGGTAAAAAAAACCTGAATTTGGATGAGCTCTTAATCAAAATACATTTTATTGATCCTGGAAGAATATGTGTAAATAAAAATGGCCTTACTCTCTTTCCCTCTAACTGGCATCATTCCTCATAATTCATTTGAACTCCCTGTGGTGTTTTAGTTAATTTGGGCTTGTTATGTCAAGAAAACATGGGAGGGAAAGAATAGAAAAAAATGTGAAAATAGTTTTGACCACTGAAACACATTTATCGTTCTAGTTCAGAATGACAATTGTGAGGTAGGCTGTTCTTGCATAAGAAAGGAATATTGGAGACCCTCTGTACCTTCTGCTCAAATTCTGTGTGATCTTATAATGTGCTTTAATGTTTTATGCAAAAGAGAGGCAGAGATATTTAGGAAGACATGTCTTAGGAGTTAGCCTACACTTCACCATATGATCAAGAAATGTTCCAATTTATCATCCATCAGATTTGAAGCCACATGTTCCCCCAGTACCTTATTGGAAACGTTTGTACCATTGCCATTGGATGTTGTCTTTTCCAACTCTGTGAACTTTGCTTAAAAGTTGATTACAGAAAGGAATGTTTCTCATATAATTAAAGTCTATATATGTTTCTATCTGTCCTTTTCCTTGGTTATGTAATGCCACTTTCAAAACAATCTTACTCTGACATCTTCTCAGCCCAGCACAGTGTTATTTTCCTTTGGTTTTTCTGACAATCTCAGGATGTGTATTTTCACTCTGTGTGTCTTGCATAGTAATAGATGGCCATGTCTTCCGGTTTCAGACTGCTCGGCTTCATGTAAGCTGTGTTCTTGGATGTGTCCCTGGTTATGTTGACTCTGCCTTGGAAATTCTGTGCATAATATGTGTTACCAGTACTAGGGTTGACCTATGTCATCCATTCCAGGCCTTGTCCAGAGGCCTGACTCACACTGTGCATTCAGTAGTTGGTGAACATGTATTTGGAAACCTTGCAGGAAACCTTCACTGAAGTGTCAGGCTTCCTCAACTCAGACCCAGACTGCACCAGCTGGGCCAGGGAGTGAGCACCTGTGTAGAGGAGACAGGTTTGAATGAAATTCGTCCTTCCTGATCTTGGTTACCTCCTCACAGGATTGTGGATCCTCTTACCTGTAGCTGCTGAAAGATAATCCTCAAGTTCCAGTTCATGGTGAGGAACAGTGTTTTCAGGACCTTCTATAGATGAGGATGTGTCATTGGGTTATGTTTTCGGGGCACAGACAGATCTGTATTTACCTAATTAGAGCTCAGGTCATTCGTATATCCGTGAGGCAGGCTATGTTATAGGCCAAGACCTGTATCTCCTTGTATTTCCAGAACTTTGTGAAGATTAAACTTCTTTACTATGAAACAATCTCTCATATAATATAGTACTCAAAGTGAACTCATGCTTAAATGGTGCACTGACAGTTTTAACTGCTTCTTGGCTTGCCTTACCCAAGTGTAACTATTGGTATTAGTCTGTTTCCTGCTATTTGCAAACTTTGAATTAGTAAAACGATGTATATCCTAACTTTTAATGCATCAGAAAGCACCAAAAATTCCTTCCTTTAAATGCAATTATGATTGATTATTTAGGTTAAGTAAATTATTTAAATACAGTAAGATCTCAAAGATGCATACGTAATCCTTGCTAAATTCTTATTTTAACCTTTTATAGCATTTTTTAAAATAAGGAGAACCCAAGGCCTGAGAAGAAATCCCACCACAGCCTCATATGCACCTGCTCCTGTTCTGGACCTTCTTTGGAAGGTTCATGGGCGCCCCCTGCTGCCTAGTCTCCACCCTGCAAAGAGGTTCCCTTGAAAATTCACAGAGCATCTTACTCTCAGTGTCTCTTACTCGGCGTGAAAGTCTATCCAACTTCAGAATTCTTCTTCAGTAACACCATATGGATCTCACGTTATCTCCTGATCTCCTGAAAGAAAAGTATATTAATATATTATATATATATAATATATATAATGAATATATATATATATCGCCTCTAAACCCAGAATTTATTTATTTAAAAAATTGTCTACATATTCTTGCATATTTAAATTTTAGTCACCTTTAAAATACTCTTCTTTTGATGCAATACACCAATTGAGATGATTTTTCCACTCCTCAAAACAGTTTGTGAAATCCTCAATACATTTGCTTTTTAGTGCTTCATTTTTTTTTGTTTCATCTCTTCCACATTGGTAAAATATTTTTCTCTGAGGACTTTTCTCATTTCGGAACCAGCCAAACAAAAATATATAGTGCTTTTTTAGTTTCTGGTGCCATGCTTAAGTCTTTAATCCATCTTGAGATAATTTCTGTCTTTAGTGAGAAATAGGAATTATATTCCCTTAATCTTGAATCTTATTTGATTTGCCTGTATATGACCATCCTATTTTTCCATCACTATTTATTGAATAAGGTGTTGTTTTCTCAACATAGAGTTTGGTCAGCTTTGTCAAAGATCACTTTTTAGCAAGTATATGGCTTTAGTTCTGTGTTCTCTATTATATTTGAGCAACGTATGCGTCTACATTGTCCTAATACCATGGCTTTTTGGTTTCTATAAACTTGTAGCATAATTTGAAGTCAGGTAATGTGACAACCCACATCCATGAACTCCAAAGTCTAAAGAAAAAATGCAAACAAAGAAAAAATTTTATAAGAACCCCATGAGAGTGATAAACAATCACATTTTAATAATCAGTCTGAATGAGAATGGACTAAATGCAACACTGAAAAGACACAACATAGCAATCTGGACAACAAACAATAACTTAAGTATTTGCTGAATCCAGGAGTTACTCGTCTATCTACAATGGACGTACACAATCTTGAAGTTAAGGATGGAAAAACAAGTTTCCAGGCAAATGAGTCACAAAAGAAGACAGGGATTGTGATCTTAATATCAGACAAAACAACTTTTAAGCTATCAAAAAATTAAAAAGATGCACAAGGGCAGTTCATAATGAGAAAAGCTTCAATACATCAGCAAGAAATATCCATCCTAAACACATATGCACCCAACACAGGAGCACCAGCATTTATAAGGCAACTACTAAGCAAACTAAAAAAAGATATTGAATCTAACACTATTATAGCAGTGGACTTGAATACCTGACTAACAGCCTTAGAAAGATCATTGAGGCAAAAAATCAAGAAAGAGATCCAGACCTAAACTTGACACTTGAACAAATGGAATTGATAGATACCAACAGATTATTCCACCCAACAAGCACAAGATATTCATTCTACTCAGCGTCACATGGAACATACTCTAGGATCAATCACATTCTTTGCTATAAATCAAGCATAAATTCCATAATGTTGAAATATTGCCATGCACATTCTCACACCACAGTGGAATAAAAATAAATATCAACACCAACAAAAATTTCCCTGAGTACACAAAGACACGAACACTAAACAGCATGATGCTCAACAACTATTGGCTCAACACTGAAATCAAAGCAGAAATTAAAAGATTCCTGGAAACAAATGAAAATGAAGAAACACATTATCAAAACCTCTGGGATGCTATGAAAGCAGTTCAAAGAATGGAATTGATATCACTAAGAGCACACATCAAGAAAATGGAAAGATCACATGTGAAGAGTCTAACAAATCATCTAAGGGAGTTGGAAAGAGAACACCTCCAAAACCCCAACTTTAGCAGAAGAATCCAAATCACCAAAATAAGAACCCAAGTATGGAACATAGAAAACAAAATATATAAAAAACATTGCAAAACAAAACGCTGGTTCTTTGAAAGAATTAACAAGATTGATAGAACCCAAGTCAGAATAACCAAGAAAAAGAGACAAAAAGCCCAAATAAACACAATCAGAAATACAGAAGATCAAATCACAACTGACACCAAAAAATACAAAGGATTATTAGTGACTACTATGTACACCTATATGGAAACAAATTTGATAACCTAAATGAAAAGGAGGACTTCCTCACATCACACAAACTCCCCAGGATGAAACAAGAAGTCATTGAGGCACTAAATAGACCAACACCCACCCAGAAAATTGACTCTGTCATACAAAAACTGCCATCAACAAAAAACAAAAAAAAATAACGAACCAGAAAGCTTTCCTGCAGAATTCTACAAAACGTACAAAGAGGAATTGACACCAATTCTATTGAAAGTATTCCAGCCAGGCTTGGTGGCTCAGTCTGTACTCCCAGTGCTTTGGGAGGCCGAGGTGAGTGGATTGCCTGAGCCCGCGAGTTTGAGACCTGCCTGGGCAAATAGGTGAGACCTCAACTCTGAAATAAATGAAAACTTAGCCAGGCATGGTAGTGTGTGTCTATAGTTCGAGCTACTTGGAAGGCTGAGGCGGAAAGATCACTGGAGTCCAGCAGGTTGAGGCTGCAGTGGCCAAGAATGGTCACTGCACTCCAGTCTGAGTGACAGAGTGAGATTCCAACCCCCCCCCAAAAAGAAAGCATTCCAAGTAATTGAGAAAGATGGAATTATTGCCAAATCATTTCATCCAGATTATATAACACTGATACAGAAGTTGGGTAAAGATCCACAGAAAAAAAGATCTACAGGCCAGTATCCCTTACGGACATAGATGCAAAAACCTCACCAAGAGTCTATCAAATTTAATTCAAAACATATCTCAAAAATCATCCACCATGACCAAGTTGGTTTCATCCCCAGGATGCAGGGCTGCTTCAACAAAAATTTTAATTAAAGACATTAACATATGTAAAAACAGGAAACGCATGATTATGTCATTAGATACAGAAGAAGTTTTTGATACAATCCAGCATCTCTTCTTGATAAAATCCTCAAACATGTAGGCATAGTAAGTGTCAAAATAGTAAGTGTCATATACGATAAACCCACAGCTAACATATTGCTAAATGAACAGAAACGGGAAACATTTCCCCTGAAAACTGGAAGAAGACAAGGCTACCCACTGTCAGCCCTCTTGTTCAACATTGAATTGGAGTCCTAGCTCAGGCTATTAGACAAGAAAAGGAAATCAGGTGTATCCAAATAGGAAAAGAGGAAGTCAAGTTATCTGTCTTTACTGATGATATGATCCTCTCTA
>NW_007261534.1:0-8991 GCF_000164805.1 Carlito syrichta
CAATAGCAAGAACCTGGAACCAACCATGCTGTCCATCCAAAGAGGACTGGATTAAAAAAAATGTGGTACATATACACGATGAAATACTATGCAGCCATCAAAAAGAACAAAATCATGAATTTTGCAGCAACCTGGATGGAACTAGAGTCTACAATGCTGAGTGACCTCTCACAGAAACAAAGATCTGAGTGTCATGTTCTCACTCATATAGTGGACCTTGAACATCTACCATAATACTATAAAAAAAGGATTGACAGTGGTGGGAAACTATGGGAGGGTAGGGAGGGAAGGGAAGTTGGACTAATGGTAGTCAATATCTGTCTGGGGGTGGGGAGACACCCCTTATTAACAAGGGTGCCTGAACGATGTACATTTGTATAACTAATCCTTGACTGTACCCCACAATTTTATAATAAAAAATATGTTTAAAAAATGTCAAAAAAAGTGCCTTTTTCAAAGTATTGGTGAAATGTTGTCTAAATGTATTCCTTGTTTGAAGCTCTTAGAAATCACATTTTTGGTGCCAAAATCCTGTTTCTGAAACACATGCTCCCTTGTGTACTATCAAGCATTCAGACTTTGCAGTGGAAGCGGTGTGTTCAGGAAAGCAATACATCCTAAAGCACACTTTCCCATGGACTCTTCCTTCCTAGATATGCAACTGCTGCCTCAATTGAGCCAGTCACTTCTCAGGCGAGGAGGGGTCTGAGAGGGTATACCACTGCTCTGGGCCCCTTGCACCAGAGGCAGGGGGCAGGTAATTGGGACAGGGGTAGCCTTATTGGCCTGTGGCTCTGTGTCTGAGAGAGATCTCCAGCATTGTGGTAGTTATTAAGGGTAGAGTGCCTGAGTCTTCAGTAGTCCCGAGCCCTGCTGAGCTCACCCTGGCAGGGACTTGCAGGACAGGGACGGGAGCCATGGTGAGCCCACTGGGGTGTCACACAAATGACCTGAGGATGTGTGTGTGGAGGCCCGCAGCGATGCCAGCATAACCTACAAGCCAAATGGGCCTCTTCTGCGCACGTGTCCACTGCTGAAAGCTTCCTAACAGCTTGACCTTCAAAGAGCAGAGGAAGGAAGGAAACCCCAGTGCCTCCACCTGGTAAGCAAAGGACAGGTATGCAGCATGTCCTGCAGATGGTCCTGAGCAGGGAGTGGACTTGTTGGTCCTGGTGGCGCAGGCACCTACAGCTCTACAGGATCTGGAATTGGCCTCCGGCCAGCTTCAGCCTTGCTGTGGGCCAGCAGTGGCCTGTGAGGTCCTGAAGGCCCTCTTGTTCCCCTGTTGGCAGGTCCTCCTGGGGAAAAGTTACTAGAGTAGAGCAGAGCAGAGCAGTAGAAACATCTCCCTGCAGGTGGTAATGGCTTTTGTAATGAATGCCAGTCTTGTGAAGAGAGGCTCCTATCTGTGGGATTCTTGGGAAATTCCAGATGCAGACTTCTCTGTGCGTGTGAAAAATCTGTTTCCACACGGGACGTGCACAGGCAGGTCGTGTGGTGGGCCGTGGGTCCCTCTAACCTATGGGGAAGGAGCATGAGTGCGCAGCATGACCTGGCTGGCTTCCAGGTCAATGTTGTAGGTGCTTGCTGTAGCAGGGGGCCCAGAGCCCAGGACCATGAGGGCCCTGAGGTTCCTGAAGTGCAGGCTACCAGGGGACAGTGTCTACAGGACAGTCACCATTTTAGGTCCACTGTCATCACTGTTGTCTTCTTCTTCTCTGCTTCTGCTTCTGCTTCTGTAAGGGGGCCTTGCTGTGTTGCCCAGGCTGGTCTCAAACTCCTGCCTTCAAGTAATCCTCCCCCCTAAGCCTCCCTAAATGCTGGTATTACAGTCATGAGTCACCACACACAACCTTTGCTGTCTGCTTCTTGACTCTCCTTTCTCTCGGGTTCTTTCCAGGGTCAGATCTCAGTTGAGTTCTGGAATCCCAGGGCTGCTGGCAGGGACCTTGGGGAGTTTTTTGTCTTTTTTGGAGATGAGGAATTCTTGCAGGGGACTGGGAATTTTCTGGGTTGGAGGCAGGGACTAACCCAGGGTCCTAGTACCATTGTCCTGCTGCATGCTCAAAAGTACTTGGGGCCCAAGGATGGAGGGCTGAGACCAGGGAGGTGGCCCTGGGGGAAGGTGGCCCTCAGGGAAGGCTAGGGGTGGGAGTTGGCCTTCCTGCTGAGCTGAGCCCAGCTCTCACCTGGCCATGCTCCTACCACTGTCAGACCAGTGTGGTGCAGGCCCCTGGGAAAGGCACCCCGGGGGATTCCACAGTCTTCCTGTGTCCCTGACATGCACACTTGCAAAATATACAGAAAATGCCTATGAAGAATACCACCCCCCCCAGAAACCAGTAGGAACATACTTCCCACAGTGCTCAGGGCCTGCTCGAAGAGTCAACTCTGTCCAAAGCTCCTGACCTTCTGCAGCAAGTGGCTCTCAGGGGAAGGACTGGGCATTGAGAATGAAAAACACAAACAACACTGGCAAAAGCCTCAACACATTGCCTTACAACCTGATAAGGTCTGTTTTCTAGATAAAAGTGTGGGGAAAAAGTTACATGTGTGAGATCAGATATCTGAAAAAACAAGTGAAGAAAAACACAAAAAATGAGAAAGGACGAGGGGACATTTGTCCTGCAAGTCACCACATTTTAAATAATGTGGTGCCAACATGGGAATGGCAGGAAGAGACAGATAAAGGGAAGGCACCCAGATATATATGAAAGATTACACCCATGAACCTGATATTTCCGATGACTGGAAGGAGTGTGGGTCATCTGTGTCATGAAAATGAACACATGTTGAAAGGGAAGTATTATGCTCAATCTTATGCCAGAATAGACCCCAGACTTACATGTAAAGAATAATAACATAAGAGGACTAGAAAAAGCACATATAAATAAATGTACATACAATTTTGGGAGGAGGGTCTCTATGGCAGCAATAAAGAGTTGACTTGTCTTGAGGTCTCAGCATTTGGTGCAGTGCCAGGAAGAAGCTGTTGGGCTCTGCAGTCAGGATTTAGTGTGATCATTGCCAACTTGCTCTTTCAGGTCTCTCCCCTGCCTCCTGGGTTTACCTCCCAAAATAATCCACATGGCCTCCACCCTAGCCTCTGCCTTGGTCCATTCCTGCTGCTATAACAAAATATGACCAGCTGGAGGACTTAAACAAGAGTCATTTATTTATCACAGTTCTGGAGGCCAGAAGTCCAAGATAAACATCAAGGTGCAGGATGATTTGGTGTGTGGTGAGGGCTCACTTTCTGACTTGCAGGCAGCTGCCTTCTTGCTGTGTCCTCATATGGCAGGGAGAGGGAAGGGAGTGAGAGGGAGGGGGGGAGAGAGAGAGAGAGAGGAGAGAAGAGAGAAGAGAGAGGAGAGAGGAGAGAGGGGAAGAGAGAGTGAGAGAGAGATAGAGGAAGAGGGAGAAGAGAGGAGAGAGGGAGTGAGGGGGCAGAGGGAGAGAGAAAGATGGAGAAAGAGGAGAGAGAGCACGTGAGAAAAGGGGAAGAGGGAGGGAGAGAGAGGAAGGGGGAGAGAGAGCAAGAGAGAGACAGAGAGAGGGAGAGATAGAGAAAGAGAGAGAGAGAAGGAGAGAGTGATAGAGATAGAGAACGAGAGAGAGAGAGAGAGACAGAGACAGAGAGAGAGAAAAAGACTACTTCTAAGGTCACTTATCTCATCACGAAGTTTACACCCTCATGATCTCCTCTAACCCTGATCACTTCCTAAAGGCCTCATCTCCTGATATCATGTTACCATTTCACTGGGGATTAGAGCTTTAATTTAGGAGTTTTAGGGAGACACATGCAGTCCATAACAGCCTCTGAATCTGCTTTTGGAGGGACTCAACCTCAGATAGTGTCTTGGTCCTGCTCCGTTACTAAATGTGCCCAGAAGTTTCTGCTAGGTGACGGGAGCCTGCTCTCCAGGGGAGGGGCCTAGTCAGTGCCTGATGGGTGTCCATGTGGTCACCTCCCAGGGACGGAGGCCTGGGGAGTACAGTGGCACTTGTGGAAGATGCTCAAGGGGTCAGGCCAGGGTTGAGACTGTGACAGGGAAGAGTCAGGGTCCCTGGGGGATTAGGCTGTATCAGAATTGCCTTTGGGTCTTATTTTTGAAAATGGAATTCCATTTAATGTTTTCATTCCTATCTGCATGCTACAGTTCGATGCTGTCTTGAAGACTTGCCTCAGAGTCCCTCTGTGAAGCCTCAGGTAGCAGCTTCCCAGACAGTGACCGCCATCCCTTTGTCTGTGTCTTACCATTTCCGCCTGGTTATATTTGTTTATGATGGAGTCTTATCTGGCTGAGTAAGGGACAGGCCGCCCAACTCGCCTATCCATTGTCCTCTTCCTACACCTGTGTCTCGTGCTTACCAAAGAACTTACAAAATTAGAATTGCAAAATTTATCATTTCTCGGTTGGAATTTTGTTTATGCCTGAGACTTTTCTTAATATGGGGCATTAGACTTCTGAGAAAAATGCAGAGGTAGTGTATCAGCACTATCATTACAGTGTTATTATTTGCTTTGCATTTATTCTCAGTTTATAGACTATCTGGTGGGGTAGAATTATTTTGGGGGTTTATGGATTTATTTTCATGTTTCTCAGTCATCTCTTACTGGTTTCCCTTTTGGACCTGTGGGCTTGAATTTGGTTTGATTAGCCCTGAGGCCAACAGTGCTCATGGTTCCACTGAAGTTGGTCCCTGAATGATTCCAAGTTTAAGGGTCATGAACAGCCTCACAGTGGAAGGCGTGATTATTTTTTTATCTGTGGCTATACTGTAATTAGAATGCAGCTGTGAGAGTTGGTAGTTTACAAGTTTCTTACGAGCTGTTTCCTTTCCCAGTCACATCAGTTGGGGAGTTAATTGGGTTCATCTGCTGTATAATTCACAGTATCTCTAATGTTTGTGATTTTATCAGCCTGTGGCAAACTTGTACTCTTGATACACATGGGGGAGTCTCGGTGTTTGAGCTCAGAGGAGTAGTCTAGTGAAATGCAGGGAGAGCTGGGTTGGCCTGGGCTGTGCAGTGTATCCTGAGACGTCAGGGCCACTTGCCAGCCGGCCAGATTTCTGGGCTCTGGACCCTGAGCATGCTCACCAGTGACGGGTCCCTGGCATGCCCTGCATCTGATGAGAGGAGCCTCTCCATCCAGCTCAGTGACATGGGGAGGGGTCTAGAAAAAGTGCTGGCATTTCTCCTCACAGGGTGTATTCCTGATCATTTCTAGAATCATGTGCTGAGGGCATAGGCCTGTGGAAATGGTAATGTGGCACATTAGGAAACACCTGGTCATGCTCATCCCAAAGCCAACTCAACCAACCAGTGCTCACCCGAGCTGGCTCCAGCAGCCCTCAGGCGTTGCGCCCCAGGTCCCAGCCTGTGCGCCCTTCAGAGTTTCCTACCTCCAGGGAAGGCCCTGGAACATATCTACCTCATCCATATAGAAAACTGGATCCAGAGCCTGGAGCCAGGTGTGGTGGTGTGCCTATCATCCAAGCTACTTGGGAGATTGAGACAGAAGGATCACTAGAGCCTAGAAGTTGGAGGGGCAGTATGCTATGGTCACACGTGTGAATGGCCACTGTGTTCCAGCTGGAACAGCGTAACGAGACTCTGTTTTTGTAAAAGAAAACACGAAGAAGGATCCAGATAGAAACTTCATCAACAGTTTATACTTAAAAAAAATGTGTGGGCAAATGTCTATAGATATCCAACTGTACTTGCCCAGGAAGTGACTGGACAGCATGGTTGCTGGGAGCCTGTGACCTGGGACATCCTCTTAACACATTCTCCAAGTGTGAGAAAACTTGCTCATGGCCTCAACATGTCCCTGCAGGAGGAGTCCCGCACTGTCCTCCACCTAGGCTGCACCAGCCGATGCGGCTGCAGAGTCTCCAGCTGCAGCCTTACTGCCTCCTGGCAGGCAGGGTCGGGTGGCACTGGTTGCCTGCCCTTCAGAGACAGGAGGGAGAGCAGCTCACTGCCCAATACTTTCCCCTGACCACATGCACCATGCCTCAGGCTTGACCTGTGTTGGACTATCTGTGGGAGGTATGTGTCTTAGTCCTCAGCTCAGTAATCCCACATTGCTTTATTCTCCAGCTTCACTCTTTTTCAGCTCATCGATTTTTGGCAAGGTATTTAACATCTCTTTCTTCTGTTTGCTCATCTATGAAGGGGGCATAAAAATGCCAGCTCATAAGTTGTGAAACTTAAAAATTTTTTTCTTTTCTTTTTGTAAATTTATTTTTATGTAGTTTAATGATCCGGGTTACAATTCAGGATTAGGAATTTTTCCCTTTTTCTTTTCATCTTTTTTTTAGACAGGGTCTTGCTCTGTCTCCCAGGCTGCAGTGCAGTGGCACCATCATAGCCCACTACAGCCTTGAACTCCTGGGCTCAAGCAATCCTCATACCTCAGTCTCCCAAAGTGCTGGGATTACTGGCATGTACCACCACAACTAATTTTAAGTGCTGGAATTACAGGCATAAGCCTCTGTGCCTGGTCTACACAATTTTTCTTAAAAATTGTGAACTATATATAATATATATGTTTTTTATTGTAAAGTATATATATAATTTGCCATTTTAATCATTTTAAAGCTTATGATTAATAATTATATTTATAATGTGTAACCATCATCATGATTTGATTCTAAAATATTTTCACCATTCCAAGCAGAAACTCTGTATCATTAAGCAATAACTCCACATTCTTCCCCCCCCAGGTCCTGGTAGCCTCAACTCTACTTTCTGTCTCTATGTAGCTATTTCGTATATATGGAATCATGCAGTGTTTGTCCTTTTGTTCCTGACTTAGTTACTCAGCATAAGGTTCATCATGTTGTAGCATGTGTCAGAATTTTATTCCTTTATGAGTGAATCATATTCCATTGCATTATAAACCACTTTTGTTTATCTACTCATCTATCAATGATTGTTTCCACATTTTGGCTATTGTGAAAAATGCTGCAACGAATATAGGTGTACAAGTATCTGAGTCCCTCTTTTCTATTGTTTTGGGTATATACCTAAGAGTAGAATTGCTAGATCGTATGGAAACACTATGTTTAAATTTTTGAGAACCTGCAAAGCTGTTTTTCAGAGTTTTGTACACTTTATATTGCCATTACGAAAAAATGAGTATTCCAATTTTTTCATATACTCACTAACATTTATATTTCTTGGTTTTTTTAAATCCTAGCCATCCTATTAGGTGTGAAGTGATAGCTGATAGTAGTTTTGATTTGCATTTTCCTAAAGACTAATGATGTTGAATATCTTTTCATGTGCTTACTGGCCATTTGTATATCTTTGGAGAACTGTTCATTTAAGTCTTTTGCCCATTTTAAAACTGGGTTATCTTTTTGTTGCTGAGTTGTAGGAGTTTTTAAAAAATATATATTCTGAGCTGGGCTCGGTGGCTCAGCCTGTAATCCCGGCCTTTGGGAGGCTGAGGTGAGTGGATTGCCTGAGCCCGCGGGTTCGAGACCCGCCTGGGCAGCGAGGCCTCATCTCTACAGTAAATCAAAAAATTAGCCGGGCGTGGTAGCGTATGCCTGTAATTCCGGCTACTTGGAAGGCTGAGGCGGAAGGATCGCCGGAGCCCAGCAGGTCGAGGCTGCGGTGGCCGGGAGCGGCCACTGCACTCCAGTCTGGGTGACAGAGTGTGACTCCGACTCAAAAAAAAAAAAAAAAAAAAAAGGAAAAAACCATATATATATATATTCTGGATACCAGATCCTTCTCAGATATATGATTTGCAAGCAACTTCTTCCATTGTATAGATCATCTTTTCAATTTCTTGATAATGTCCTTTGATGCACTAAGGATTTTAATTTTGTTATAGTCCAATGTATCTATTTTTTTTTGATGTTGCTTGTGATTTTGGTGCATGTCTAAGCATCCATTGCCAAATCCAAGCACATGATTTGTTTTCTTCTAAGAATTTTTATGGTTTTATCTTTTAAAATCTATAATCCATTTAGTCCTAATTATTTTATATGGTGTGAGGTAGGAATCCAATGTTATTCTTTTGCATGTGGAAATTCAGTTATCAGCACCATTTGTTGAAGAGATTATTTATTCCCTGTTGAATCGTCTTTGCACCCTTGTTTAAAGTCAGTGGGTTTAATTTCTGAACTCTTAATTCTATTCCATTGGTCTATAGGTCTATCCTTATGCCAGTGCCACACTATTTTAACTATTGTAGCTTTATAGTAAGTTTTGAAACTCAAAAATGTGAGTAATGGAAACTTCTTCTTTGTCAAGATTGCTTTGGCTATTGAAATTACCCATGAATTAGAAAATCAGCTTTTCCCTTAAAAAAAAAAACTTTGGGATTTTGATGGAGGTTGCATTGAATCTGTAGATCTGTAGAACTTTGAGTAGTGTTGACATCTTAACAATATTAAGTCTCCATACTCATAAACATGGGATACATTTTCATTATTTCAGTTTTATTTAATTTCTTTCAGCTATTTTTAATAGTTTTAGTGTACAATTTTTTTAGCTTCTTGGTTAAGTTTACTCATAGA
This sequence comes from Carlito syrichta, assembly GCF_000164805.1. Classification (NCBI taxonomy): domain Eukaryota; kingdom Metazoa; phylum Chordata; class Mammalia; order Primates; family Tarsiidae; genus Carlito; species Carlito syrichta. The sequence goes on from NW_007261534.1 coordinate 8,545, forward strand.
TATTTTATTCTCTTGGATGCTATTATAAATGGACTTATTTTCTTAATTTCATTTTTCAGATGGTACATTGCTGGTGTGTAGAAACTCAACTTATTTTTATGAGTGCTCATAGTGTACTTGTAACTTGTTGAATTCATTTATCAGCTTCAGTAGATTTCTTGTGAATTCTTTGGGATTATCTAGGGATCATGTCATCTCCAAACTAGATAGTTTTACTTCTTCCTTTCTGATCTGAATGTCTTTTTTTCCCCCTTATCTAACTACTCTTGCTGAAACTTCCATTAAAATGGTACATTTTGCAGTGGTGAAAGCAGGCATCCTTAATTTGTTCCTGATCTTGGGTGGAAAGCTTTCTTTCTTTCACCGTTGAGTGTGATGTTAATTAGCTGTGGAGTTTTTTTTTTTTTTTGAGTTGGAGTCTCACTCTGTCACCCAGACTGGGGTGCA
>NW_007261534.1:9011-17341 GCF_000164805.1 Carlito syrichta
GCCTGGCTAATTTTTTGATTTATTGGGAAGTCTGAAGTTTGTGGGCCAGAGGACGGTGTTGGAGTCTGAACAAGGTGAGAGGTGTATTGGCAGATGAGGAGGAGGGTGTGCTGGCAACCTGGGGAGGGGCCCAACACCTGGGACTGTTCCAGATCTGGGGTTTTTCCTGATTAGTTCCAGGACCCCAAAGTTTTAAGAGAGGGCAACAAGAGGGGACTCTTGAGCAGGTGGTTTTAGGAAAGCATTAGTACCTTTCTAGGCCTGCAGCTGCCTAAGCTGGGTGGAGAAGTGCACCAGGAGGGGGTCCTGTCGATCACACCCAGCTCGTGGGAGTGGCTGCTGTGTGCTGGCTACTCGTGGTCTTCGCTCACAACTGCGGAGTTAATGGCCTCTTCTGGCCTTTATCATGTGTGACTATGTTGTCTTAACTCTTCTCTGCATTAAAACTTGCTGTAGCACAGACTGTCCCTCTGCCCCTCTCCACTGGGCACTGTCCAAATGTTGGTGTTCCATGCACATCTATTAAGCCAGGAAAAGAAAGTTTGTGGCATGTTTTCCTTGAGTTGTATGTGTGATCATATGGAGAGCTACAGTCCCCTGTGAAGGGAACAAAATCAAGTTCCCAAACACAGTAGCAGTTTGTTTCTTGCTCATCTGCAGTCTGCTTGATGGTGTGTAATAGCAGTGTGTGCATGGGGGTGGTATTCAGGACCCAGGGTGATCGTGGTCCTGTCATCTCCAACAGGTGGTTGATTGTCCCATCCTCACTTCTCTTGCCTTCTGGGAGACTGGCCTCTGGGGATTGCTTAGAGCTTCCTGGTCTGGCTTCTGGCTGGATTCAGACCACAGAAGCATGTCAGGAGACAGAGCATGATGAGATTGAGGGTACTTGTTTCTTCAGTCCTTCTGTTCCTGCCCTCCCAGAAAGACATTTGTGACTGATGTGTCCCTCAACCAGAGCTCTCCTCCCATCTCAGAACAGCCCTTCTGTAGGACTCTTTCCCTCTGGGTTCTGGTAACGGACCACCTTCTTCCTTTATCCCCTTCAAGGTGGGGGTGGTAACAAGTCTGCTGTTCCTAACCCCATTGTGCCGCACATGTATTTTACCTACACTCTGCCCCTACTTCTGTGAATCTTCCCTTTATTAGGTCCTCTTTGATTATTCTGATTTGGGGGGCTGCCTGTTTCCTTCTGGTATCCTGACTGGTAGCATAGTTTCCACAATGGCCCTGCTCGTAATATCCACCTGGCCTGTGGAAGAAGAGAGTGTGTAGACGAGGCACAGGAAGGGAGAGACCTTGGAGTGCTCACAGCCTCCCCCAGAGATGGTCTGGAACTTGGTCCTGTGACCTCCAAAATGGAAAGGGTGAGACAAGTGGCCCTGACCCGGCAGGTGTTTCATAGTATCAGCCCCACACCGAGTGGTGGCCCTGGTGCACAGTGGTCTTCATGAGAGCAGGGGCTAGCTCTCAAGGCTAGGGGGCCTGGTTATGAATATTTGGCATCACATGCTATGATATCACCTGGATTTTTTAGGTCTTTTAAGAGTGATTGTAGCATAGTGCTCTGTGTTAGAGACTAGTAGTATGTATGTGAATTCAGAGGAAACAGCACAGGCTGACAATTGAGAGCTATTTGATGGAGAGAAATTCTAGAAGCCTGGGCTCTGGCATTTTCTGTGCTGTGTGCAGGTGCTTTGTTGGGTCACAGGCTCCCGATATAGGCAAGGAGGAGGTAGACACATAAATAAGTAGCCCTGAAGTGCAAGATACAGCTAGGTTGAGGGAGTATGCACCCACCTCACTTGGGGGATGACAGCCTGCACAATGGAATGAAAAGCACCAGAAGCACAATGCCTTTTACTTATTTATTTATTTTATTTTTTGTTGTTGTTTCAGGTCACTTTATTATCTGTTACAGCCATATGATAAACAATATAAAAACAACTGTATCTCAAAAGCACATATTCTATTTTTTTTTTGAGTCAAGGTCACCCAGGCTGTGCAGTGGCATGATCATGGATCATTGCAACCTCAACCTCTTGGGCTCAGGCAATTCTTCCACTTTAGCCTCTTGAGTAGCTTGAACTATAGGCATAAGCCATCATGCCTGGCTAATTTTTTAATTTTTTGTAGAGACAAGGTCTCTATAGATTGCCTAGGCTTATCTCGAACTCCTGGGCTCAAGGGATCATCCTGCCTTGGTCTCCCAAAGTGCTGGGATTGCAGGCATGAGCCACCACATCTGCTCCCCAAAGACTTCCAAGGGAGATAAGTTTTACATTTTATCTCTACAGCCAATAGTTTTAATTAATGCACATGTGATACCGTATATAAATGTGTTTGTACAATGCCTTTTAAGTCTATATGTTTCCTCTTCTTATTTTTAGAAGACAATTGGCTATTTAAAAAATAGCAAAAATATAGTATAGATTTCAGATCACATGTAAAAGTAGGATGGCTATAGCATGAATATGGGAAGAGAGACACAGAGGCATACTGTTGTGAGTGTACCATTGTGCTCTCTAGAGGCATGTGTGCATATGCCTGTGTTCATTACTATGGTAATGCTATATAGGAAAGGGAGTGATATCGTTTTAAATTGGACTGTGGGAAGTTAAAGATATGTACTGTGAGCCTTAAGGCAATTACCAAAATAACACAAAAAATTATAGCTAATAAGCCTATAAAAGGATAAAATGGAATCATACAAAATAATGAATGGAAATAAGGCAGAAAAAGAGGAAAAAGGGAACAAGGATCAGCTAGACAAATAGAAAACAAGTAGCAAAATGGTAGATCTAAACCTAAGTGCATAATTATTCACACTACATGTGAGTGACTTCTCCTCTAACCAAGAAGGCTTGGGCTTCCCAAGAAGAGCATAGGAAAGAGAACAAAGTTGCTGGCAGGGTCTTCCGAGGAACTGACTGAGTCAGCTGAGTCTGCTGTCAGCTTCGTGAACACGTTGTCATTTATTGTTGTTCTCTTTCAGAAGATGCCCTTGAATGTTTTATTGATTTCAGATTAGTGATTAGTTAGAATGATTTTTGAAAAACATACTCTCTTTTTAAAATATGGGATATCACTGTTGAGGAAGTAGTATGCACACATATACAAGATTTGAAAAATCATATCTTGTATTTTTTCATATACAAGATATGAAAAAATGTTAACAGGAGTTGTACAATGGTCTCTCAGGGAGCTGTATACCTGGCACAGCAGAATGCTCATAGGTTTCACACAGGAGCGTGTTGAGGTGTTCAGCACTATCTGCACTCCTGTTGATGACTATGCCAAATGTTTTCTATTTGGGACTCGAGCATGCTTCACTCTCTGTTGAAAGGATGGCTATTAGGAAAAGATACAGCTTTTTGCCCAAGACCTGCACACCATTCATTAACATGAATAATCTTATATTATTGTCCATAAAAACACATGGCCCATCTAGCTTGTTTTTGCAGCAATGTATTTTTGTTTTTGAGCAATAAAAATTGTTTATCTCTTCAATAACCAGCCCAGTCACAAGCCCATCCAATGTTAATAATTAATTTTCTGGGCTTTCCAGCTAACTGGAGTGAATGTTGGTCTGACTTTTTCCCTCAGTTTTTTTCCAATGCTGATTTTGTGCTCACTGGTTTGAGAGGTGAAGCTGTTCCTTATGCTGCAGTGATCCTCCAGACAGGAGTCTTTCCCATCTCATCTGTTTGCTTTGGAAAGGAAGGGCGGCATCTGGTAATTATGTAAGTAAGGGTCTACTTTTTTGTCTTACTATGGAACAGTACAAGACCTGGAAAAAATGAGCACCAATCTTTTTTTTTTTTTTTTTGAGATATAACAAAACCTTTATTCTCAGAAAACAGGAAAAACAAAGTCAAAAACAAAACCAATAACTTCTGTCTGGCCCCTGACCCAGCCCTCCCGCCCACCCACATCCTCCTTTGGCAGGGACCATAGACACATGCAGAGGGGTGGGAGCTGAAGGAACCCGGTTTCTAGGGCAGAAAGAAGCTCCTTTGGGGCTAGGTGCTCTTGTTGGGGTTGACATTACCCCCGGCCTTGTCACCCTCCAGACACATCAAGAGGGAGCAAATTGCGGGGCAGGGCCAGAAGGACTGCCCTGAGCCTCTCGGCAGAAGAGGTGGCTGAGTCAGCATGCCCCCATAGCCTTCACCAGTCACAGCTCATCTTCATCCAGCTGGGCAAGTCTGGCCTGGCAGGGAGGCGTCTTTGGAGTTGGGATTGGAGGAGAGTCAGGAGGAGCCTGGGGGTCGTCATTGAGAGCCTGTGTGTCCAGGGGCCTGGGGGCTCTGGCCACCTCCCCTTTGGGTAACAGCAGTAGGGCAACCAATCTTCTTAATTGTGATTTTGGACATTTATTGAGCAATCACCAGCTTCCACTGAACTGGCTAAGAACAGACATGTATGCTGGGCTTTCTTCCCAGTGCATCTACTTCCTGAAGCTTGTTGAGCTCAGTCACGACCCTACCATTCCAACCCATCCCTCTCCATTGAATTGATAAACGTCAAAAATCATACTACTAGGTCACTACCTATTTAGACTATTTCCCTTAAGGGAAAAGAACAGTTCAAATTGGACCTCAAGTACACCTGATGTTCTTACATTCAAGTAAATCCTAAAATTCCTCTAGTAAATATTTCTCAGTGAAAGCCTCCCACTTTTTGTGACATTCATTTGTAATATCCATTCATATTCAACAACTTTTGTGTTAATGGTCCTTGCAAATCCTCTAGTGACATTTTAAACAGTCTCTAGACAATCTTTTAAAAACATTAATTTGTTCCACTGGCAACAAAACTAGTTGCTTAAACGAGGGTTAACATCAATCTCAACATATTTTTCAATTAGGGGACATATCCAGGATTAGTGGAGTATGACTGAATAAGATTTAATTATGTTGGCAAAGAGAGTGAAAGGACCATTCATTCGTAAAGAATGCATTCTTCCAACTTTTTCCTACTTCAGCAAAATGCACAGGCCTTGTGGTTTGGCAGTTCATTTGGGGCTTCAGTATTCCTATTAATACTCATTTCTCTCTTAGTCCCTTACATTTTAGGAGTCTTTTAAAAATAATAAAAAGACCTCTTTTTAAAAAAACAAAACAAAACAAGAGTTTCTTTACTGCCTTGATTAACTAGAAATGATAAGATGCAATAGTCAGTTTTCATTCTGTATTTCAGGGTTGAGGTCATCTGCCATCCTATCACTTCTTGAACTCCTGTCTTCTATATAATCATCTCTGTGCCATCTCCTTGCTATGCAAATTTCTCTTGTGTTCAAGTTGACAAGTTCACTCTTCCTTTAAAAATATTATATATTATTTGATACAGACAAAATAATGCATAAAGCATATGAATAAATTATGAAGCTAAGATCTTACAAACCCATTTGCTCGCCAATCCCGTGGCTCCTCTTTCCCCCCATCCTTTTGCTTCCTAGCATAAGACTACCCTTAGGAATTTACATTTATAATTTCTGTCTCTCTCTCTCTCTCTCTCTCTCTGTGTGTGTGTGTGTGTGTGTGTGTGTGTGTGCACACTTTTATTTTGGTGATCTGGATTCTTCTGCTGAAGTGAGGGTTTTGTAGGTCAGTTGTGGCTTCATCTTTTGCATTTCTGATTGTGTTCATTTGAGCTTTTTCTCTCTTTTTCTTGGTCAGTCTAGCTAGGGGTTCATCAATCTTGTTTATCCTTTTAAAAAACCAGCTTTTGAGTTCATTGACTTTTTTGTTATATTTTTGCCTTCTGTGTCCTGAATTTGGGCTTTTATTTTGGTGATCTGAATTCTTCTGCTGAAATTAGGGTTTTGTTGGTCTTGCTTTTCCAGTCTCCTTAAGTGATTTGTTAGGCTGTTAACTTGTGATATATCCATTTTTTTCATGTATGTTCATAGAGATATGAATTCCCCTCTGGGATGCCCGCTTTCATGGCATCCTAGAGGTTTTGGTAAGATGTTTCTTCATTTTCATTTGTTTCCAGCTATCTTTTTTTTTTTTTTTTGAGTTGGAGTCTCACTCTGTCACCCAGACTGGTGTGCAGTGGCTGCTCCCGGACACCGCAGTCTCAACCTGCTGGGCTCCGGTGATCCTTCCGCCTCAGCCTTCCAAGCAGTCGGAATTACAGGCTTGCACTACCATGCCCGGCTGATTTTTTTATTTATTGTAGAGATGAGGTCTCACTGCCCAGGCGGGTCTCGAACCCGCGGGCTCAGGCAATCCACTCACCTCAGCCTCCCAAAGGCACGGGATTACAGGCTGAGCCACCGAGCCTGGCTCCTGCTATCTTTTAATCTCTGTTTTGATTTCCATGTTGACCCAGGAGTTACTTAGCATAATGCTGTTTAGTGTCCATGTCTTTGTGGGTTTTGGGGGAACTTCGTTGGTGTTGATATTTATTTTTATTCCACTGTGGCCTGAGGAGGTGCATGGCAGAATTTCAATCTTGGAATTTGTTTATGCTTGGTTTATGGCCAAGGATGTTGTTGATCTTAGAATACATACTATGTGGTGATGAGTAGAAGGTATATTTCATGGTTGTTGGGTGGAGTGTTCTGTAGGTATCAGTTACATTCATTTGGTTGAGCATCACATTGAGGTTCCGGATCTCCTTTTTGGCTTTTTGTCTTAATGATCTGTCTTGGGTTATTGGTGGTGTGTTTAAGTCCCCAGCTATGACAGTGTTAGAGTCAATATGTTTTTTCAGTTTACCTAGAGGTTGCTTTATGAAAGTCAGTGCTCCTATTTTGGGTGCATATGTTTAGGATGGCTATTTCTTGTTGATGGATCGAACCTTTTATCATTGTGTAGTGATCTTCTGTATCTTTTTAAATTTTTGATAGCTTAGACTGTATTTTGTCTGATATTAAGATCATGAATCCTGCTTTCTTTTGTGCTCTGTTTGCCTGAAATTTTGTTTCCTATTCTCTTACTTTGAGTCTGTGAATGTCCTTTCTGGTGAGATGAGTCTCTTGGAGACAATATATTGTGGCTTCATGATATTTTATCCAATTTACCATTCTGTGTCTTTTCAGTGGTCCATTTAGTCTATTTACAGTCAGGCTAATTATTAAGATGTGAGAGTTTATCCCTGTCATGAGGTTCTTATAGAGTTTGCTGGTGTTTTTTGTCTTTCTTTTGATATTTGGGTTGATTCACGTGTGTTTTCAATCTTTTCCTTACATTCTGATAAAGGGTATTGTCGTTCTTTTTTTCCTTTCTTCTGTGTTTAATACTTTCTTAAGTGTTTCTTGTAGAGGTGGTCTGGAGGCAGTGTAAACTCTTAAGGATTGAATGTCTGGGAAGGATTTTAAATCTCCATCACTGATGAAACTTAACTTAGCTGGGTAGGTAATTCTTGGTTGAAAATTTTTTTTTTATAATCAATATTTTTTATTATGATGTTGTGGGGTACACTTAAGGGTTAGGTATACAAATATGTTTCATTCAGGCACCCCATTGATAAGAGGTGCTTCCCCATCCCCAGACAGATATTTGCTACTGTTAATACCATCTCCCTACCCCCCCATAGTTTCCCACTAATGTCAGTCATTTTATTATAGTAATACATTGGATGTTCAAGGTCCATTATATGAGTGAGAACATGTGATTCTTGGATCTTTGTTTTTGCGAGAGGTCACTCAGTATTATAGACTCCAGTTCCATCCAGGTTGCTGGAAAATTCATGATTTTGTTCTTTTTTATGGTTGCGTAGTATTCCATCATGTATATGTACCACATTTTAAAAATCCAGTCCTCTTTTGATGGGCAGCATGGTTGCTTCCAGGTTCTTGCTATTGTGAACAATGCTGCGATAAACATACGTGTGCAGGTATCTTTTTTATAGAGTGATTTGAGTTCTTCAGGATATATTCCCAGTAGGGGGATAGCAGGGTCATATGGGAGGTTGGTATTTAGAGCTTTCAGGAATCGCCACACTGCTTTCCACAGAGGTTGCACTAGTTTACACTCCCACCAACAGTGTAGAAGTGTTCCCTTTTTGTAACACCCTCTCCAGCAGCTGTTATTTTTTAAGTTGTTGATAATTGCCATTCTGGCAGGAGTTAGGTGGTATCTCAGTGTGGTTTTGATTTGCATCTCCCTGATGATTAATGAGGTTGAACATTTCTTCATGTGTCTGTTGGCTGCTCAGATGTCTTCCTTTGTGAAGTGTCTGTTTATATCTTTTGCCCATTTTATAATGGGGTTGTTTGTTTTTTTCTTTTCAGCACGTTTGAGTTCCTTGTAGATCAAAGATGTTAAGCCTTTGTCTGACCTGGTGTTGGCAAATACTTATTCCCAGTCTGTAGGCTG
>NW_007261534.1:17454-18715 GCF_000164805.1 Carlito syrichta
AGCTGTTTTGATGATTGTAGCTTTATAGTAAAGTTTGAAGTCTTGTAATGTGATACCTCCTGCTTTTTTTTTTTTTTTTTACTGAGGATTGTTCTGGCTATTCTTGGACGTTTGTGTTTCCATATGAATTCCTGGATTGTTTTTTCTATGTCTGAGAAGAATGTTGCTGGTAATTTGATGGGTATTGCATTGAATTTGTAGATTGCCTTAGGTAAGATGGACATCTTCACAGTGTTGATTCTTCCAATCCATGAGCATGGGATAGTTTTCCACTTGTTTGTGTCATCTTTGATTTCTTTGAGCAGTGTTTTGTAGTTTTTATTGTAAAGGTCTTTCACGTCTTTGGTTAGGAAGATGCCAAGGTATTTCATTTTTTTTTGTGGCTATTGTGAATGGAATTGTGTTTTTTATTTGGGTTTCTGTTTGGTTATTATTGGTGTAAAGAAATGCAGTTGTCTTTTGCACATTTATTTTGTATCTTGATACTTTGCCAAAGGCCTTTTTCAGTGTAAGGAGGTTTTTGACAGATTCTCTTGGGTTTTCAAGGTACACAGTCATATCGTCTGCAAAGAGAGATAACTTGACTTCCTCTTTTTCTATTTGATACCACTGATTGCCTTCTCTTCTCTGATTGCTTGAGCCAGGACTTCCAATACTATGTTGAACAGGAGCGGTGAGAGTGGGCATCCTTGTCTTGTTCCAGTTTTCAGGGGAAATGTTTCCCATTTTTGTCCGTTTAGGAGTATGCTGGCTGTGAGTTTCTCGTAGATGGCTTTTACTATTTTGAAGTATGTTCCTCATATGCTCGAGGGTTTTTATCAAGAAGGGGTGCTGGATTTTATCAAAAGCTTTTTCTGCATCTAATGATATAATCATGTGGTTTTTGTTTTGACATCTGTTGATGTATTTAATAACATTTATGGTTTTACGAATGTTGAACTAGCCTTGCATCCCAGGATGAAGCCTACTTGGTCATGATGGATGATTTTTGAGTTGTGTTGTTGAATCTGGTTCACTAGGATCTTGTTGAGAATTTTAGCATCTATGTTCATCAAAGATATTGGCCTGTAGCTCTCTTTCTTTGTTGGATCTTTACCTGGCTTGGGTATCAATGTGATGTTGGCTTCGTAAAATGATTTGGGGAGAGTTCCATACTTTTCAATTGCCTAGAATACCTTCAGTAGGATTGGTATCAGCTCCTCTTTAAATGTCTTGTAGAATTCTGCTGGAAAGCCATCTGACCAGGGCTTTTATTTGTAGG
>NW_007261534.1:19542-19974 GCF_000164805.1 Carlito syrichta
CATTTGTGTAGATTTCTCTCTCTCTCCCCCTTTCCCTCCCCTTCTTTAATTCTGTTTTTGAGGGAAGGTGGGGTTGATTTTTTTTCTCTTCTGCAATATCTTGTTCTTCCTTATGAGGGTCTTCTGGCTTTGTTCACTTTTCAGGTTGGAGCATAGGCTGAAATCTGTACTTTTTGCAGTTTTGAGGTTTAATTGAGATGGAAGCTGTGGTTCAGAATGCTGATTCTAGCATCCACGAACAGGTGTATGAGCACACTGGAACCTATTTCCCTCTGCCTTACTATGTGTCTGTTCAGCAGTATGTAGTCATTGTTCCTAGATTAAAATGGGGGTATAAAAGAGGAAAATAATGGAGGAAGGGAGGGTCAATAGGAAGTTAGAGAGAGAGAAGAGCGAGAGGGAAAACAGACATACATACCAACTATCAGGTGA
>NW_007261534.1:19994-20679 GCF_000164805.1 Carlito syrichta
AAAGTTGGTGCACTTATGTTGGGTGCATATATGTTTAGGATAGATATTTCTTGTTGATGGCGTGAACCTTTTATCATTATGTAGTGGCCCTCTGTATCTTTTTAAATTTTTGAGAGCTTAAATGGTATTTTGTCTGAAATTTGGATTGTGACTCCTCCTTTTTTTGTGTTCCATTTGCCTGAAAATTTGTTTCCTGTCCTCTTACTTTGATTCTGTGTATGTTCTTTCTAGTGAGATGGGTCTCTTGAAGGCAGTATATTGTTTCCTGGTGATATTTTATCCATTTTGTCATTCTATGTCTTTTCAGTGGTGTGTTTAGTCCATTCACATTTAGGTTAATTATTGAAATGTGAGAGTTCATCCCTATCATAAAGTTCTTATAGAGTTGTTGTTCTTCCACTTGGGTTTTTTTTTCTTTCTTTTGATTTTGGGGTTGGTTCATGTATATTTTACTCTTTTCCCTGTACTCTTTTGAAGAACGTTGTTCTTTTTTCCTTTTCTTCTGTGTTTAGTACTTTCTTAAGTTTTTCATGTAGAGGTGGTTTGGTGACAGCATAAGTTCTTAGGGATTGGATATCTGGGAAATATTTTAATTCTCCCTTGCTGATGAAGCTTAGCTTGGCTGGGTAAGTTATTCTTGGTTGAAATTGTTTGTCTTTTAGGACTTTGAAGATAGGGCTCCAAG
>NW_007261534.1:20800-65405 GCF_000164805.1 Carlito syrichta
TTGCAGGCAGCTAGGTTTACTCACAGCTTGGGTTTGGCTGCCTGGGAGTTGTTTTTATCTGATTCAGCTTAGGGGTGGGGCTTTGTCTCCTCTTAGCAACTTTAGGAACCGAGGTGGAGTTTGTTGATAGGTGGGGAGGGCAATGGAAATCTTGCCTGGAGGAAGGCAGAGGCAGATTATCTTTCATAGATCCCTTTCTCTCCGCTTGTCTGGGTCCCCAAGCTTGGGGTCACCCACTGAGTACCTCAGCCAGGGTGGGCCTGGAGCTCCAGAGCTCCAAAGCTCCAACAGGCAGGCGGTGAGTGGTGAGAGTGGTCCTGGGCCCCTCACAGGGTACTTCAGCCAGGAATGGGACCAGTGTCTCTGAGGGGCAGGTGCCCAGAGCCTCCCTGTGTGACCGGCGGCTTGGTGTTGGGTGCTGGGGGAGAGACGATGTAGCCGGGGAGCTAGCTGAGACCCAAGACTCCCACGCATGCGGTGGAACAGCAGCAGCAGGGGGCCGTAAATATCTGGCCCTGCGTGGGACCGAAGGTCTCCAGGCCTCGGACCAGCACGGCTGGTGGTGGGCTGGGGGATGGGGTAAGAAAAGTAAGAGTCTTTTTGGGAACTCACGTTTGGAGAATCTCACAAGTTCACCTATGCCTCGCCATCTTGTTTCCCTGAGAATAAACTTTCGCCCAAACCTTGAATTGCCAGCAGGTGGTGTTATCCCTTGCTCCAGATGGTTTGTATCTCAGCTGCTCACCTGCCCCTCAGGCACTGATGGTGCAATGTGGAATGCCTGTGTTGGTGGTGGCGGCAGCAGCAGCGGTGGCAGCGGTGGCAGCTCAGCCACTGGCACAGGTGGTGCGATGTGTAATGGTCGCCTCTAAGCAGTGGCTGCCTCGGAGGAGGCGGCGGCGGCTCGGCTGCCTGGGAGGAGGCGGCGGCGGCTCGGCTGCCTGGGAGGAGGCGGCGGCTACTCACCCCAGGCACTGGCGGTGCAATGTGGAATGGCTGCCAGCTGGGGTGGCAATGGCAGCAGCAGCAGCCACCACAGTAGCTGCCCAGACCTTGGTGATGCCTCAGCAAAGTCTACAGTCGAGCTCTGTGTGAAGAGCAGGCTGCAGACTATGGGATCTGCAACCTCCGGGGAGAGAAGTAGAATCTCTTTGTGTTCTCCTTGGTGGAGAGTTTCACAGACAGAGCTGCCCCGTCGCCATCTTCGAAATTGTTTATCATGAGAACTTTGAAGATTGGACTCCAAGCTCTAAAGATTGAAATGTTTCTGTAGATATGTCTGTTGCTATTCTAATTGGTCTTCCCTGGTAGTTAGTCTGACCTTTCTCTTGCTGCCTTTAGAATTTTTTTAATACCTACTTTGTATCGGCAAATTACTATGTGTCTGAAGTTGGTCTTCTCATTTGTTGTCTTGCAGGGGTTCTCTGAATCTCTTGTGTTTTAATGGTCACATCAATGATGAGATGAGGGAAGTTTTTCTTGGATAAATTCATGGAATGTTTGTTCCAGGGTGGTCTTTGTCTCTCTATCTGCCTCAGGGATTTTAATTTATCTTAGGTTTGGCTTCTTGAAATAATTGCTCATTGCTCAGAGGTTTTGTTCTGTATTTTTAAGTTTCTTTTTTGTGTTTTTAACAGTTTGGGTTAGTTCCATATTTTGGTCCTCAAGCTCTGAGATTCTTTCTTCTGCTTGGTTAATTCTGCTTTCCATGCTTATCAGTTTGTTATTTATTTAATTCACTGTATTCTTCATTGCTGTTATCTGAGTTATCAATTCCTTCATTCTTTCTTCTTATCTCTCCTGATTTTTATTTATTCTCTCTATTAATACCTTGATATCTAGGTTTGTGGTTTGAGACCAGTCATTCTGGGGGCTCTTTATTGTTTGAGTTCCAAAGTCTATATTTTCAGTGACTGAATTCCCAGGGGTCTGTGTGAGACCCATATTTTTCCTTTTGTTTTTCTTCATTTATGTAGGGTTTTCCCCCCACTTTTTCCCCCCTCTTCTTTAATTTTGTTATTCAGTGATGGGGGATAACTTTCATTTCTGTTTACTAAATCTCCTATTCTTCCTTATGTAAATCTTTTGGTTTTGTTCAATTCTGAAGCTGGACTAGGGGTGGGGGCCTGTGCTTTTTGCAGTTTTGAGATTTAATTGAGGGTGGACCTGTGATTCAGAAGCTATCTGCAGATCCCAGTATCGGCTGACAGGTATGCAGTCCCCCTGGAACCCACTTCCTACTGCCTTATCATCTGTCTATGCAGTAGTGGTGTCTGTTTTCCCTCTTAAAGCAAAATGAGATAAGAAAAGGGAAAAGAATGGAAAAAAGAAAAAGGAAGATGAAAGGGAGGTTGAAAGAGAAGTAGAAGAGGAAAACAGACAGAGGTACCAACTAACGAATAAACAGAGAGACAAAGACAGAAAATGCAAACAAAAAACCCAAAAGGATACAGACATTCTTAAAAAAAAAACCAAACAAAAACCCTCCTGTCGTTGTATTCTCCCTCAAAAATACCCATACATAAACAGAAAATCTAAAAAAATTAAAATAACAGAAACCAAGCAAATACACAAACATAAACAAAACAGAAAGAAAGAGAGAAGAAAAAAAGATAAAACTAAAACAAACAAGAAAAAAAAACTTGCTCTCTGGCAATTTCTGTGAGTCCAGATTCCTTTCAGACCACCGCCTTAGGGAGCAGCTCTGGTCTCCAGCCCCTCCCCTGCGCTCTCAGTGTGGGTCAAATACCCCATGGACTACTGTGGGAGGAGGATTGATCAGATCTGGACTCAACCTACTCACTGCCGCTGCTGTCAAGTCTCCCTCTCAGATCTGAGTGTTTGTGCTGGATGGTGGGGGGGCATCTGCTTCTCTGAGTCTGATGAGGTAATAGTCTCTGGGTCCCAAGATGGAGGCTGGGTGGAACTGGGAATGGCAGTGAAAGTCTCTGCCCAGTCCCAGGACGGTGTTTTAGTCCACTGCTTGCCTTTTTGTGCCAGGTCTGCTGCTGGTGATGGCTGGGCCGGGTGCCAGTGCTGAGAAGCAGCTGTTCTCTGCTGCCTCCTCTCAAGAGAGCCCTGAGACTGGCAGACGATCCTGCATGCCTGAATCTGCAATCTCAGGGCAGCGGGGGGTTACAGTAACCTCTGGAGGAGAGCCCCAGGTGCGTGAACCTGAGTCTCCCTGCAGACAGACTTTCACTCACTTGCTTGCACACACCCACTCATGCAGAGAGTCTTTATGGAGACTCACTTTGTGGAGACTCTCACAGTCTGACCTGTTCTGTTGCCATCTTGTCTGGAAGTCCCAACAATATATTCTTTAGTGTTGTTTGGCTTTGAGCCTTTAAAAAAATTGCATCATGTCTGTATTCTGTTAATTCCTTTCATCCTCAACATTGTTTCTAAGATTTATCCATATTGTATTGCTGTAGTTCATTCATTTCCACTGTTGTGCAAAATTCCATTGTATGACTATACCATTGTGTATTTATTTTGTATCCTTCATCTATGCTGAATTTGTTTATTCTAAAAAATAAATTTGTAATGGACTCTTTAGAGATTTCTACACATAGGATAGTGTCATCTACCAACAGAGATAATTTTATTTCTTTCTTTCCAATTTGAGTGCCTTTAATTTCTTTTTCTTGCCTAACTGTTCTGGTTAGGACTGCCAATGCTACATTGAATAGAAATGACAAAATCAGACATCCTTGTCTTGTTCTTAACAAGGGGAAAAGCTTTCATTCTTTCACTACTGAGTATGATATTAACTGCGGATGTTTCATATAGAGTCTTTATAATGTTGAGGTTGTTTTCTTCTGTTCCTAGTTTGCTGAGTGGTTTTATTTTTAATCACAAGAGTGTGAAACTTTGTCAAACATTTTTTCTGCATCATTTGAGATGATTATGTGGTTTTTTTTTTTTTTTTTTTTTGCTTCACTGTGTTAATATGGTATATTTCATTAACTGATTTTTGTATTTTAAACCATCTTAGCATTCTAGGAATAAATCTCATTTGATCATGGTGTGCAATCCTTTTAATATGCTGCTGAATTTAATTTATTAAATTTGCTGAGGATTTTTGCATCAATATTCATTAGGGATATTGATGTATAGTTTTGTTTTTTTTGTAGTGTCTTTATCTGGCTTTGGTATGGGGTAATGTGTCCTCATAGAAAGAGTTAGGGAATGTTCCCTCCTTTCCAATTTTCTGGAAGAGTTTGAGGAAAATTAGTATTAATTTTTCTTTAAATGTTTGGTAAAATTCACAGCAAAGCCATCTCATTCATGGCTTTTTTTTGTTGGGAGGTTTTGATTAATGATTAAATATTTTTCCCAGTTGTAGGTCTGTTCAGATTTTCCATTTCTTCATGATTCAGTCTTGATCTAGGAATGTATCAATTTCATCTAGGTTATCCAATTTTTTTGCATTCAGTTCATGATATTTTATTATAATCCTTTTAATTTTAAAAAGTTGGTAGTAATGCTCTTGATTTCATTTTAATTTTACTAATTGAGGTTTTTTTCCCCCCTGTTTTCTTAGTCAATCTAGCTAAAAATCTATGAATTTTGCTGTTCTTTTCAAAGAACCAACAGTTGGCTTTATTAATTTTCTGGTTTGAAATTTCCAAATTTTATTAATTTTCTTTCTAATATTTGTTATTTCTGTTAACTCTTGTGTTTAGTTTGCTTTTCTTTTTCCAGTTTCTTACAATATAAAGTTAAGTTGTTGATTTGAAAGCATTCTTCTTTTTTAATATCAGTGTTTACAGTTACAAATTTCGCTGGTAGCACTGATTTCATTGCACCATTTAAGTTTTGATGTATTGTGTTTCATTTTCATTTTCTTACATTTGCCATCACAAAATATCATGGACTGAGTGGCTTAAATGACAGAAATTAATTTTCTCATTATTCTTGAGGTGAGAAGTTCAAGGTCAAGGTGTGGATAGGGCTGGCTGAGTCCTCTCTCCTTTGCTTGCAGATGGCCCCCATTGCTGCCCCTCACAGTGTTACCCATGTATGTACTCCTAATGTTTCTCTGTGTTCAAATATCTTCCCTTTATAAGGACACCAGTCAGACTTGGTTAAGACCTACCCAATGAACTCATTTTAACTTAATCATTTCTTTATAGACCTTATCTCCATATACATTCACACTGTGAAGTACTGGAGGTTAGGGCTTCAATCTACACATTTTGGAAGTATGCAGTTTAACCCATAGCGGGTATTTACTAATTTCCCACTTGACCTACTGGTTAACAATATGTTGTTTAATTTCCACGTTTTTGTTGATTTTTCACTTTTTCTCTGTTATGGTTTCTAGTTCATTCTTCTTGTGATTGGAAAAGATACTTTGTATTATTTCAATTTTTAAACATGTATTAAAAATTATTTTATGACCTAACCTAAGGTCTGTCCTGGAAAATGTTTCATGTGCATGTGATAAAAAAATATATTCTGCTATTATTGGATGGTGTGTTCTGTTTATATCTGTTAGGTCTGATTAGTTTACAGTGTTATTCAAGTCTTTTGTTTCTGTGTTGGGCTTCTGTTTGGTTATACTACCCATCATTAACAATGGGGTACTGAAATCTCTAGTGATTACTATAGAGCTGCTTTCCCCTTCAGTTCTGCCAGTGTTTGCTTTATATATTTTGGAGCTCTAATGTTCGCTGCATGTTGTTTACAATTATCATATCTTTTTGGCAAAGCGACCCTTTCAGAATTACGTAATGTTTTTCTTTGTCTTCTGTAATAGTTTTAGTCTTAAAGTCTCTTTTGTCTGATGTTGTGGCCTGTGTGGTTGACCTGAAGGTCTCGAGAGAGAGTGGTGAGAGATTAAGAAAGACACAGACACAAAGACATAAAGAAAAGCTGAGGCCAGGGGGGACACTTTCCTCTGATGGAGGAGAAGTGATCCCGAACTAACTCAGCATGTTCATTTTATAATCAGGCACAAAGAAAGTTGGAAGGGATTCAAGGTCTATGAGGGAGCTATAACGGAATTTTGTTGTAAGCTAAAGGTGAACTGTTCTGCCGTTATCTTGTTACAGCTAAGGCTTTATCTGTACTATGTGCACCTGGATGTGTGGGTATCTGAGGCACCATTCTATGTAGCAGGCTACATACCTCATCTTTGGCTAGGATCAGAGGTACCAAGCGAGACCTTGCCTTCACTTGGGGCCTTTACTCAAGAACTGCTCCCTGTATCACATCCACTTCCGATAGTCTGACACTAATAACTTCTCTTTTGGTTACTATTTGCATGGAATTACTTTTCCTACTTTTCACTTTTAACCTGTTTGTGTCTTTAGATCTAAAGTGAGTCTCTGCAGACAGCATGCAATTGAACATGTTTTTAAAAAATTCAATCTATGCCTTTGGTTGAAGAGTGCAGTCATTTTACATTTAAGGCAATCCTTGATACAAAAATTACAGACAAATTAAGCATTTGTTTTTTGTATCTCTTATACCTCTTTTGTCCTTCATTTTGTTCATAACTGTTATTTTTTGTATTTTGTTAATTTTTTTGTAGTGACCAATTTTGAACCCCCTCTCATTTCCTTTTGTGTTATATACTTTAGATATTTTCTTTATGGTTGCAGTGGCAATTACATATAACATCTTGGGGTTATAACAATCTAATTTGAACAGATACCAACTTCACTGCAATGGCACACAAAAATTACAGCTCTGTCACTCTCTATATTCATGTTATTGGTACCACAAATTACATTTTAGTACATATGTACCCATTAATAAATTTATGATTATTTTTATTCATTTGTGTTTTACATCCTGTAGAAAATAAAAAGAAGAGTTACAAACCAAAGTTAAAACAACATTATTTTTAGATTTGCCCATGTATTTACCTCTACTAGAGATCTTTAAGTCATCATATTGCTTTGAATTACTGTCTAGTGTCATTTTATTTCAACCTAAAGTATTACCCATAGCATTTCTGGTAGATCAGGTTTACTGGCAACGAACTTTCTCAGCTTTTGTTTATCTGAGAAGATCTTACTTTCTCTCTTATTTTTGAATAATAGTTTTTTCTGGGTATAGGGTTCTTTGTTGACAACTCTTTTTTCAATAATTTTAAATATATCATTTTTCTGCCTTCTGGTTTTCAAGGTTTTTGCGGAGTAATCAACTGATAATCATGTTAAGGATACTTATATGTGATAAGCCACTTCTCTCTCGGTGCTTTCAAGATTTTCTCTTTGTCTTCCAACAGTTTAATTTTATGCATTGTCTCAGTGTGGGTTTCTACTACTTGAAGTTTATTGATGTTCTTGGATTTGTAGATAAATGTCCTTATCAAATTTGGGAAGTTTTCAGCTAGTAGTTCTTCAGATTTTTTTCTTATCTTTTCACTCTCTCATCTCCTTCAAGACTTTGCCATAATGCACATATTGGTCCACTTGGTGGTGTGCCATTAGTCCCTAGGCTCTGAACATTTATCATCATTCGTTTTTCTTTCTATTCCTCAGACTTGATAATTTCATTTTGTTGACTTCAAGCTTGCTTATTCTTCTGCCTATTCAGTCTGTTTTTAAAGCCTAATTAATTTTCCAATATATTTGTTGTATTTTTCAGCTCTAGAATTTCTTCTTGATTCTTTTTAACAATTTCTGCTTCTTTGTTGACATTCTAATTTTGCTCGTATATTGTTTTCCTGATTTTCTTTAGTTCTTTGTCCATGTTTTGCAGACTGTCTTTGTGCTGGGAGCAGTCTTTCCTAATTGACTGGGTACGCTGCAAGCCCAGAGACCATCCTGAGGTGAGTGCTTGCAGTCTTCTCAGGTGTTTTCTGAGCACTCATCTTGCTTTGTCGTGTCTGTGGCTTTTTCAATTTTTTTTGAATACATGGCTGCTTTTGAATATCTTAATTTTCCAAGGAGTGTCACCCAAGCTTCTACTCAGTGCCTCAGATGGGCCAGTGTATGTATTCACCCATAATCTCTCGCCTCAGGTGTATGTAGGTCTGTAGTCGCCCTGTTCTCCCTGTAGTACGGCTCTAGCTTCTGACATGGACTCAGATGATTAGGATATGTTCCTTAGGCCCACTTTGCAAAGCTGTGCTAATCTCTGAATACCTCTTGTACCAAGGTTAGTGCCACCAAGTCTTGTCAAACCCCTCCAGACTTCAAGCAGCCAGCAGCAAGTCTGCAAGGGTGGTCTAAAGCCTCATGTCAAGGCTCCTCTGTTAGAGGATTTTTAACATCAGGTGCATCCAAGTGCTTAACAAAGCTTGAAGAATGGGAGAGTAGAGAGTATGTGCACCGTGCTCAGGAAGGGGATGTGCTGATGGTAGAATTTTACTGCTTAGCTGGGAACGTGAGAGCCCTAAACCACAGCCATGCCTTGGACCTGCACCAGACACTGGGCTCAGCCAGGGCTGACTGTGCTTCCTTTGATTCTTGCAGTGACTGTGTGCAAGGGCGACTGTTGGTTTTCTTCCCTATAGCTGAGCAGATAGGGACACAGGTGGTTGGGGGCTTGTTAGGGTTCATAGTGAGGAAACAGTGATGTGGGGGCCCAGGGTGCATTTTTAGTGTGCATGCTGCCCATCGGGAAGCCATCACAGCCATTCACATGGACAGTCACTCACATTACAGTGTCTTTCCCTTTGTGTGCTCCTCTTAGACAAGTAGATGTCAGTATGGTCATCTTGCTGCCTCTAGTTTTACTAGTGTGCTTTGTGGTGGGAGCTATCCTAAAGAAACAGGAACCTGGCAACTCATTTTTCACCTCCTCTCTGACAAAGAGCATGAAAAGGTTGCTTCCCAGTGGCCTGGGCTGCAGATGACACTCTCCTTTCTGTGTTACATTAGCCTTAAAGGCCTCAGATGAGTAATGACAAACTCCAGGGGCTCTGAGTGCATGTGAGTAGAAACAGTCTTCCCCAGTCATCTGAAAAACCATACACAAACAGGTGGCAGCTTCCTGCTCATGTTTCTTCTTCAGGTCTGCTTTCCGCCCAAGGGCAACATACTTGGTGTGTTGAGAGTGGTTGCCTGAGGGACAAGCGGGTTTTACTTCTGTGTGCTAGTTTGCTTTATTCTTCTGGAAAGGTAGTTTAGACAATGACACAGGATAAAAAGAGGCCACAAACAAGAGTCCCTGTCATGAGGGAGGGGGAAGTGCTGGGGGAGGGGAGGGAGTTGAAACCTCAGTGGTTAGCCAGGCAGAGGGGCCTGTGGGGTTGGGAGGGGAGGCAGGTCATGCTGACTCACCATGGTTTCCTGGGACTGGGGCTCCATGCACAGGTCCAGTCATGGAAACTTCCAACTCTGATGCTCAGAACAAAGCTGGGGATCCCAGACATTCTTGGCAACCCAAATGATGGTCTGTGGATTTCCCTAAACATGTCTTATAGCCTCCTCACAAGGCTCCTCACAGTCCACCTGCCAGAAGTGCCCTGCCCTGCACTGTCCTTGAGATGAGATGTGTTGTCTCCTAGTGGGAGAGGGAGGCTGAGGATGGCATCAGCTGGGCACACGTGGGCCCTGCCCTCAGCAGCTGGAGGCTCGCCCAGAGCCTGACTTTTCTGAATTCCATTTGCTCTTTCTAAGATGGGGAGAACACAATTCACCTTCAGAGTTATCATGAGGGTTAAATGAGATAATAAGGTGAGAGGTGAAAAGACTCACCTAAGTGACCATAGTTATTGTTAGCACTTACTGAATAGTATCTTGGTCATGACAGGATGCTTTGGAGACACTGTTGGGTAATTGGGACATCAGGAGTGGCGCGCCCTGGGATGAAGGCTGAACCTTGTCTCTGTTCTCTGTAGCTTGCCCCTGGCTGGGGAGACACTTCCTATGAGGGACCCCTGGTTACTACAGCGCAGTCTGCTGTACAGGGAGGGTCTCATCACAGCTGCTGTTGGCCCCAGATGTTACTGAGCTCAGAAGGGCCACTGGCTGCTTTCCGGCACTCTGCCATCCTCCTAATGTCTCTTGGTCCCACTCACAGGCTGGTCCTGGGGGCAGTCCCCTGCTGGGCTCTGCAAGGTTTCCCTGCCTTCTGCCCCCTGCTCCCAGCTTTCAGCTATGACCCTCCTGCCTGGTCTGTCTCCCTGAGCGGTACTTGGGAAGGAGCCTACATGTGACTTGGGCAAGGCCACTCTTGGAAGGTCTGTAGCCATGAACTGATCACTGCATATGCTGAAACAACAAGAGTGCTTTGGCTCTGTGCCCCTGCCCCACCAAGCAGAAGTGACCTCAGTGTGGTAACACCCACAGTGTCTACACAGCACAGTGCTTGAGAAAGACTGGAAGCAAATCTCTTCCTCCACTCTGGTGCCCAAACCACCACCCCCTAGATTGTCATCTGCAGTAACCAGTCTCTTTTCTACCCTTTTAAAATATAAATTGTCATGGAAGTGTTAGTATGTTAGGTACTCAGTATCTTCAACACTTTAGCCCCTTCAACATTTTAGCTCTTTTTTCCTCAATATGATGACTGTTGAGTGTTAGGATCTAGAAAGAACATGACGAGGAAACTGTAGGAGATGGGAGCAGATGTGTGAGCAAAAAATTGCATCCCCCTCACAGTCCAGCATGAACTTGTCTTGCTAATAATCATGGCAGCAGGGTTTCTTGGCAACGTGGACTTGGAACAGACCCATCAGTCCTGACTGTTTAAAACACACTGCTTGAGAATTTAAAGCATAGCCAATAGCCAAGTTGGGTGGAAGCAGAGATTTGCTCCTGCCAGTGACTGAAGGTGGAGGAATGGGGACAGGCTCTTTTCCAGGAAAAGAACCACAGGCATCAAGAAACTTCGTGACCTGGTGACTCCACTCCAAGAAGCCTGTCCTATGGAAATGATCAAAGGCACATACAAAGGCTGCCCTACTAGTACTCTCACAGCATTTGCTACTTAGTTAGGAGCTAGAAATCCCTAACATTTCCATCAACAGGTAGATGGGAAAGCTTCATGTGGTGCTTCATGTAATGGAGTATGGTGACTGACATTAACACCACATTGTCGAAGAATATTTGCTAACATGAGAGATGTCACTGAGAGGCAGAGTTAAACAGTTAGAGGACAAAGCAATTTGTATACGTGGACATGTCTGTACTTGACTTTAAAAAATATTCATTTATATGGAGGAAAAAAAGATTGAAAGGAAATTCTCTAAATGTTACCATTGGGCATCTCTGAATTATAGACAGATGTTTTATTTGTTATTTTCTGTATTTTCCAAGTTAGCCAAAATAAGTATCTCCTGCTTATAAATGCATAGACTATGTGAAGTTTGCAAATGTATACAGAGTTTGTTAAGACACGGGGAAGTCTGGTAATGTTGAAATCTGTGAAACTAGACAGTGCTGAGGCTTAGTTAGCTGTGGAGTCAGAAAAGTGTTGGGGGATTTCTTAAGAATTGGAAAGGTCAGGAGTAATATAGATCTCATCAATACTTTCTGTCTCCGTTGTATCAGAAGGGCTTTCAGCACTGTAGACTGTCATTCTTATTCCAGCCTCTGGAATATGTGCTTCTGGGTGAGACTGGGTCTTCTTGGTGTGTGGTCTGGGAGGCAGGCCAGGGATCCTGTCCAGTAAAGGCCCCAAGCCTCCTCGTGCTCCCTTTTCCACAGAGGGGGTAGATTTGGAACAATGAAAAACGGCATCTGGATGGTGTCAAATTCAGTTTAAGTTGGAATGGCTGAAGTCTCTTTGGGAAATTTCCTGGTGAAACTCATTTCATTTTTGGCTCTTAAGAAATACAGAAAAATAAATAAAATATCTTTAAAAAAAAGAAATATAGCTCTATAAAAAAGCTTAGAAATGATTCCCTGTATGCTTAACTACAATTATAAAGATTTGGGCACATAAAATGCAACAGAAATGGTGAACAGTAATGAAATCAGCCAGATGTGGCTGCCACAGAGAAGATAAAATATGACTTTTCCCCATTTCTGACTTTCCTCCTTAGCGACAAGAGAGTGAATCCTCCTTATCGTGGGATGCGGCACTCCCACGGGCTGTTCTGAGACCCTGTGGGTCGTGCTTTCCAAGGAGCAGTTGTGCCTCCACTCTCCTGAGCATTGTCCACCCTTCAGAGGGTCAATGGTGGTCCTAAGAACATGACTGATTGAGAAAACTGTTTGATTTGAGTCCAAAGGCCAGGCTCACACGTATGAGCTATGATTACTAGGGTTTGACCCATTTATTATTTTTTGTAAGAACCTACATGGAATTGGGTACCACATATGATACCAGGTAAAACAAGATGAAACCACAAGGAAGGCAGCCATTCCTATGAGGAGCTCACTACCTAAAGAACATAATCAAATATCAGTAACCAAACTTTCTCTTTATGCTGTCCTCTGCATTTCCTAATTTAAGACAATAGCACCAAGTCCTTTGTTTTCATTTTTGTTCCATAGCTGAGGAAGTGGAAACTCAGGGCAGTTAAGTGATGTGAGAGGAGTCTCTGTAACATCCACTATCCAGGAATGCTTTGTGACAGCCCACCGCAGGAGCAACAGAAAGTACCTGAGTATGCCTTGACTCATTGCAACACTTATCTAAGCCTACCTGAGGATTTTCAGTTATGAAAAGGGAGTCCTCAACCCATTGATTAAGCCAGTTTGAGCAGCTAAAGCATGCTAATTATTAAGTCTCCTGGGCAGAACCCATCTTCTGCCTCTCCGCTGTCATCCATCAAAGTGGAGACACCTACCCTGTACCTCTGCCCCTGCTGTGCTTTCCTCCCCTGGCTGCTAAGTCCCTGAGGAGAGACCTCAGTCATCAGTTCTCCATAGGAAGTGGCCCAGGGCTGCCTAGGGTGGTGCCCAGCAGACGCTTGCTGGCAAAAGCACACTCCTTTTCTGACTTCCTGGAGATGTGGTGTTGTTAGGTAAGCTTGGGACCCAGGATTTATCCATCCACAAGACCCATGTCTTTTGTTTATGTCACAG
Source organism: Carlito syrichta (assembly GCF_000164805.1). NCBI lineage: Eukaryota > Metazoa > Chordata > Mammalia > Primates > Tarsiidae > Carlito > Carlito syrichta. Next base: position 33,742 of record NW_007261534.1, read on the forward strand.
GCGAATGCTTGAGTGAGAAAGAAGAGTGGAAATATTTTTCTTAAGATGCCTTTGTTGTGCATTTCTGATCTGAAAGTATCACTATTATTTCCCAGGTGAGTGCCTCATGGCCTCTGTGTCATGTCCACATGAACAGGGCTCCTCTGAAAAGACCATGTACCAGCATGTGCAATGATATATTATCAGCAATTAGGAATGAAAATGGTTTCTGCAGCTTGTCATGGAAAACTAGTGCCTTTAAACATCATGTGTTCTTCAGTGAGGGCTACCATATATGTTGGTGGACTTCGTTGTGCCTGTGCCATTATTTCCTTTGTGCCAAGCTTCTGATTTGATGGCTGCATTTGTGGTGGCCCTTTCTGCAGGGGACAGGCTGGTGTGGCACCCACCCTGCTTTGCTTCAGCTGTGGCTGCTGTGTCCTGAGAGCCTCTCCCGGACTTTCTGGTTGTCATTTCCTCCCAATCCCTTGGCCCTGTCTTCTGCTGCTTGTCTTTCAGTGGAAGCCACTAGTATACTTAAAATGTTAATATCTATGATCTTAGGGAGTATAATTTTCTGCCTATAAAAGGGTCTTGAATGCTTTCTTGATGGGAAGCTCTACATAAAATGGCAAGGTGGCCTAGCTCTCCTGCTAATGCTAACGTGAGTCTGGAAGCACCATCCCACAGCAGCTGGCTTCCTGTGTGAGTTCCAGCTTTGCAATTTTGATCTAGTTGGACAGGAGAGTTGTTTCTAGTGTCTTCTCCTAAAACGCTAGCTTTTAAAAATTCAGATAGAACTTTAGTCAAGTTTCCATGTAAGATTTATCACTGAATCTTGGGCACATTCTTGGATTTAGTGCCCAATTTCTGTGAACATATTTGAAACAGTCCCTATACACTTTATAAAATTAATCAGGGAAAAAGGGAGGGGGGAACAAAAATCAGCCCGACTTGCAGCATGCTCGGTGTCAGTCTTGAGGTCGGCTGCTCTCTGACCCCTTCCTCATAGCTGCTTGGTGACTGTGGTCCCAGATTCACATGGACCTATTAACAGTTCTCTAGATAATAATTTAAACATTATAAGATGTTATGTTTTCCTTTGAGATATTCTTTCCGGCCCTTACCAATGAAATGAAATGACTGATACTGGCTACCAACTCACCAAAGAATGTAGTTTCCACATTCTGATCATGTCATTTCTTACCTAGACCAATCAACAACTCCTATTTTCCAGCCTCTTGCACTTCATGATCTGCCCAGATATCCTCAGAGAGATGGATTTGAGGGTCTCTTCCCATGTCCTCGCTGGGTGCCTTTTCTCTGCTACAAACCCTGCTGTCCTGGTGTATTGGTCTGTTACCATGCAGTGGGCACATTTACCGGTTCGTCCCATATCACACTCATCATTTTTGTGTTGGTGATTCTGTTTTCTTCCCTGTCTCTTTCAGGTCTCAATCTCCTTTGTTCCAGATCTTCAGCTCCAGGTCAAAAGATCCCTCCTTTACAGAAAGCACACCTTTGCTCAGGAATTCCTCACAAGAAAAAGGGTGAGATTTTTTCCCCTTCTTATGAAATTAATAAGTTCTGAAGCATTGCTCTTGGCTCTTATGCTGGAGAATTTCTTGCTGGGATATGAATTTTTACTGGACATGTTTAATCTTGGCCAGATCCTTGACAATTTATTGTAATAGATGTTCATGATTCTAGTGGTTATAATCTCTGTCCAAATGGCCTTGAGCATAATCCTGCAATGATCACATAGCACACATACACATCCATGCATGCACACAGCTCTGACAACTGTCTTACCAGGCCAGAGTTGCTCAGCCAAGCATAACGCTGGTACTGTCTGAAGACTTTTTGGTTGTCACACTGGGGGCTGAGGTGCCATTGGCATCTAAGGGTAGAGGACAGGGATGCTGATAAACATTCGGCAATGCACAGGACAGCCCCCATCACAAAGAATTTTTCAGCCACAATGTCAATAGTGATGAAGCTGAGAAATGCTGTATGTATGATTGACAAGAAAACTCCATTTCCTGCAAAGCGAAAGGTCCTTTTTGGCACAGATATGGGTGGTCCTGGAGTAGAGCAGAGCTGACCTGGAGGAGTTTACAAATGCTTCTTCCTGGGATGAAGGGCCTTGACTCAGGCCTTCAGTATCATCCATCATCTTTCTGTAAACCAATTTTCAGAAACCCAAGTCACCTGCTTGATGTCCCCTGACTCCTTACACATTGCAAACTTGGTGATATTGTCATTATCAACCTGAAATAAGTGAAATGATCAGAATCCAGTTTAAAAGAGTTTATTTAAGCACAAAACTGAGGATAGCCATCCAGGAAACACAGACTTCCAAGAAATGGGGTCAGTGTAAGACTTAAGGTCTTACTTACATAGGTAGAAAACAAAGATATTTAACAGGATTACAATATTTTTTATACTAGGTTGGTTTGTGGGTTTGATTAGTTATAGCTCTTTCCCTCCAATTTAAAAATGTATATTTAACATTCCATTGTAGACAGTGTGATAGTCATGAGGTTTTTGTGTAAGAGAAGAAAGAAGTTAATCGACAATGAAGATCAACAATTAAGAGGAAAGGGGTTTTCTCTGGCGCCCTTTTTTCTTTTGCAACATTTTACAAGATAATGTGAGGAAAAGTCTAATCTATAATCCAAGAAACAAAGGTTACAGCTGTCTGTCATGTGACTTGGGTCTTGTAATCACAATCCTATAAGCCTCAAGATAATTCAAAGACCAAACAGCTTTGATTTGAATTACATATTTCCATATCATAGATCCTCTCTGTCCTGCCCCTGACCCTGTACACCTGCATCGACAGGCGAGCTTCTGTTTCCTGCTCTCACCTCTGAGGAGCTGCCCACCCTCTCACCAGTCTAATCGGCAGCTAGGGGAGGGAAAGGAACATCACACTTTAGGGGTTCATGGCCTTGCCTTCTAAACCTCACGTTCCAGGATTTGGATAGGGTGTGCAAATATGAATTTCCTCCCCATGGAGGGATGATCTTCCTGACTCTCTCCAGGAGATTCCTGAAGACAAGTTGTGTCTCCTTGCAAAAGTTCACACCAAGCCCTTTGACTAGAGGAATCTCCTTCCCTCTCTGGCTCTCCAGGGCAGTCCCACTCAGGTTCAAGTACATTCAGATGTCGCTTCCTTTGAGAAGCGTAGTGCTCCCTGCCCCATCCCCAAGAGTCAGTGTTTCTTCTCACGTGCTCTCAAACACCACTTTCATGCCCTGACTTCCGGACCTGCTCTTGTGCCATCCATGGTTATGTCTGCCAGCCTGCACCCTCTTCAGACATCCAGGTGCCCAGCACAGTCTTGGCCACCCGCCCCTCAAGGAATGGATGGGTAGGGATTGCAAATTCAGGCATTTCCACGTTGCCAGCTGCTTAAAACTTCTCTACTGGGGGATAACTTACTTCTCTTTCATCTTTCCTAATCAATAGCCTTGAAAACAAATACTTTACACACATATTCCCTTAGTGCTTCCTCTTGAATTACTTGGTAAACTGTCAAGGCCTGGGACATTTTATAACTTGCAATTCATTGGAAAACCAATAACATGTAAGCATGTGGTCTGAGTACCTGGGGCACTGAATGTGTCATACAAGCTACTTCAGGGAGCAGAATGTGAGTCAGCTTTGCTCACAAAATATTTCCTTTTCTTTTATTGCATGAAGTCAACTAATTTATTGGTGGTAGGGATGTCTTTTTGATGCTTTACTTTTACTAACTTTGTCACAGTTTTAATTTGAACAAATGGCTTATTAGGATACCATCCATTGATTTGCATATTTTCAGAAGAGAATGTATCCTTTTTGGGGTGTTAGGGCAGGAATATGTAGAGCAAGAATCAGAACATGCCCCGCATGGGCACTGAATGGCTGGCAGCTGCTTTTCATGATTATTCAAATTTAAGTGAATTAAATTTGAAAATTTAGTTCTTCAACTGTGCTAGTCACATTTCAATGACCATTCACACATATGACTTCTGTACTGGACAAGGGAGATAACGTTTCCACCATCACAGAAAGTTCTGCTGCATAGCACTGCTCTAGAAATCACTGACATGAACTTGCTTCCTCTTTTCAGTTATAAAAGAAGTTTCTTTTTCTCCCTAATTTTGCTGTAGTTATGTTTTTTTCAGCAGTTGGGATCTCACTCACAGCCTTGACCTTCTGGACTCAGGCAATCCTTCTGCCTCAGCCTCCTGAGTAGCTGGGACTACAGGCATGTGCCACCACATCTGGATTTTTTTTTTTTTGTAGAGATGATGTCTTTGCTGTGCTGCTCAGGTTGGTCTTGTACTCAAGAAATCCTTTTACCTGGCCCTCTTAAAGTGTTGGGACTATAGGTGTGAGTTACCCTGCCTGGCCAAGAAGGGTGATATTATTTCTCACACACCTGATTGTTTTCCAGTCACAAAATTATTAGAAAAGATTACTGACTATTCTCAAAGCTAGTCATTTGTTATCTTGTTATATATTGGTTGTACACAGTCTAATTTGTATCTCTGGCCCTCTCCTTATAATGAGATGTTTTTTCTAACAGAACCAGTTCTAAAGTAGTGATAAGTGTCCAGGAGAGTCACAGTGCCCTGTTAAGCTTGTGGGGCTTGAGTGACATCACTTGTTACTAGCAAGTAACAACAGATCACAGTGGTTGTTAATGCCAATATTGTGATCCTGTATTCCGTGCAATACGTGAACATTCCAGTTCTTAGATCAGCCCTTCTAGAGTCATGAGCATCTGTACTGAGTGAACTGCTCAGAAGCCCAAGAGTTCAACAACAAGTGAACAGATGTACCCACATGTAGTTTTGATAGGAGGTTATGATTTCCTTGATTCATCCTTCTAGATACAAGACCCACTCTTGGGTCTGTCTAATCAGGCACTGAAGTCCCTCTTCTTGCACATGCTCCTGTGGGTGTCATGTGGGGCAGCCAGGTAGGCCACCTTCCCTACAGGTCGTACAGAAAGGTGCCTGTCCAGAGAGAAGGAGAGCTTCCATCACTCACTGGACTGCAGGGCAGACATGATAGAGCCAGGTGACAACAACTCAGGCATATTCAAAGAGAATGCAAATACTGACACGAGTAGGAGCAGGGCTGAGCCAGATTCAGAAAAGGTTGGTGTTCTTTGAGGCCCATGTTCATTTAAAGACTGGAGTGACCCCAGATTTCCTTTGAGCCAAGTGTTCTGGGGTGCCACGAATAAGCGGTTCCTGCCTTGTGAGACAGCCATACCCTGTGGGGGTCCTTTGAAAAACCAGAATGCTTTTACAGCATGCATCATGTCACGGCTGAGAGGGATTCTGGTTTCGGGAAAGTGACTGTTTCAGGAGAAATAACTGCAAATCTCCTGTTTTCCAGGTTGCGAGCTGAGCCCACCCACCACATGGAGCTCCCTGTGGAGGAATCCTGGGAAAGCAGCTCGGCTGAGTGGGAGCGGAGGGGCCTCCTGAGCCGGGAGGTGGCTGGCCTGTCTGCGTCAGCCTCCTCGGAGAGGGGCGAGCTTCTGGACAGCGTACACGCCTGCTTGCATCTCTCCAAGTTGAGGTGGGTGGGCTGGGGACTGCGTGAAGGGGCCAGGTGGGGTGTCTTCCCTGCATCCTTCTGATCCACAAGGTGAGATGAGGGCTCTCACTACTCTTGGCCAGATGGCACTTTTTCCAGGCCGAGTTGGACATTTAAGGTGGCCCTGAAGATTCACTGGAACCCATTAGGCCACAAGCACATGGATTACAGACTTCATTGCCTCACGTCCCACACTCTTCCTGCTGTGTGGTTGGGCATATGGCCAGCAGGAGTCCCAGCGCTGCAGACCCTGATGTGGCCTTTGCGGTCATTGGTGAAAGGTTGGGTCCAGGGCCCGCAGCCGAAGGAAGCAGCATCTCCACAGGGACTGGCTGGTCTTCCTTCCGTGTGCATATTCATTTGAAGGAAGGGCCGTTTGAGAGTGATGTGTTTGAAAGCAGCATCTCCAGGAACAGAACGAGGGTTGGGAGCCAAGACCGGTGGGTTTCCATTCTGGGTCTGCCCTGAAGTAGTAGGTGGTAGGGTCTGGGGTGGCCGTGCAGCTGTCTCCTATTGCTCCATGGCCACCCATGGGCTTTCACGAAGGTGATTTGTGTGGAAGCCTTGGATGAGTGAAGAAACACTATGCAGCCATCAGATATTGGTGCGTGTCATTGTGTTTAGGGGCTGGTCTTTTTGAAGATGCTTGGGAGATTGGTGGGAAGTGAATCTATCTGCCTGCCCCCTTCTGCTTAAGCAGGCCCCCTCAAAGCTCTGTGTGTATGGGCCCAGTTTCCTCCTGATCCCCTAAAGTCCTGGGGACAGATGCAGGACAATCAAGGAGGGGAGACTTTTGCCCAAGGTCACGGCTGTGTGACCCCAGGTCCCCACCATGACTTGACCACAGGGGAGTGTCTGCTCAAAGAGCTCCCAACCACCTGTGGGTTCTTCACGACAACTGGTCTCAGCCCCGCTTGTAGGGGCTGTAAGTATTTGGCTGATGGGTCTGCTGTTTAAGTATCTGACTCATATGAGATTGTGTGAATGGAGACTTGGGCCCTAGGACGTCTGGATGGTGAACTCTGGCACCATCCCCACTGTGTCCCAGTTGGCTGGTCAGTAACTCCAGAGGTGGCAGTGTCCTCAACTGCCCTGCAGCCTGGAAACATGGAATCAAGTACATTGAAACTTCATGCTCAGTGGTGTTTTATCTTCTATGACTCTTGGAATACTTGCCTTTGAGCTCACCACTGAACTAAAGGACTTTAGTGTTATCCTTTATAGCATATCTGAAAGGAACCATGTGTGATCGGGGAAGAAATTGCTAAAAAAATTTTTGTTTTGGGTTGTCAACTCTGCTGCAGATGTCAACTATGTAGAAAGAATTTGCATTTGGAATAGCTCAGTTAATGCTTCATGCTTTAAAAAGAAATGTCATTTTGATTCCCATTTAAGTAGGAGCTGTTGAATTATAATTTGTTAGTATGAAATGATTTGTCAAATTCACTAAATCTAAGAGAATGCAAAACAAGATTTTACCATTTTCAAAGGATCGGAAAGAAAGTTTCAAAGACAGATGGCACTAAACCAAGTGAGGAGAGTATGAAAAAGATGTCTTAACCCAGAGTTTCTTGCTTCACTTGCAAACATGTCAGGTGTGGGCTGTACCAGCACCCTTCCGTGTGTGGGGACAGAGCAGAATGCCCCCGTGGCTGTGGTGGAGAGCACACCCCAGATAGGGCAGTGACAGTGTCAGCAGGAGATATTATGGACTGCCGTGGGAGGGGACATGGGCGTGCTGGGAAGGTTGCCAGGGAGCACTCGATAGGGCAGAGGCCCTGAGGTCCAGTCTAGGAGCAGCAAGGATGCCAGTAGGACAGTAGGACTGGAAGGGCTGCAGAGGACTGACCAGGCCCAGGTTCATGTAGGGCCTTGGGGCCATGGTCAAGAAGTGGTCCATGGTGATGGACCCGGAAAAGATTTGGAAGTCCTCAATGGGGCAGAGAGCATGGCCTGACTGTCTATTAAGTGATCTTCTGAGGAATTCCTGAGACTGCCAGTTCAACCAGGCACAGCATCACAGTTTTTTCTTAAATAATGTGTTTTTATCTTTAATGATTAAATCTGTATTCCCAACTTCCAGAAAACATAGGGGAAGATAATTGAGAAGTATGCATTGGAAAGCCAAGATAAGGCATTCAATTTACTTTTTTCCAGGACACTGGAGCCGTTAAAACGTATGGGAGTGTCCTATGTCTTTAACTTTACTAGCAAGAAGTGTTTGCAAACACTTTGGGTCAACTCTGTGCCCTCTGTGACCTCCACCTAGCTCCTTTGGATGGGGCAGTAGGTTCACTGGTCAGTGGCTTCTCCTTCTGAAACCCATGCTTGGAGATGGAGATGACTGGAGGCTTCAGAAAGGCGTCTGAGGCATAGGCAGGACACTGCTCACACTCAGGCCTGACCTTTTCTCTTGCAGGCGCTGTGTGCGGTGGCTGAAAGTCACGGGCCTGTTTGTCTTTGTGGTGCTATGCTCCGTGAGTACCAAGGCCACCCTGGCTTTGCAGCTGGGGCCGTGGAAGCCCTGGGGTCCTGGTTGGGTGGGCACAGCCCCTGGTTCCCTGGGCTGGGTGGCAGGGGACCTGAGCTGTGGAGCCCACTGCCATGCCCTCTTCCCAGATCCCCCAACCTTTCTTTGGAAGGGATGCTGAGGGACACAGGGAAAGGGCTGAGGGGCTGGAGGGAGGCCTGACCTTCACAGGGCTCCTCTGTCATGATCCCAGTGGAGGTGGCAATCTGGCACTGCTCTGTGGATGGTGGGTCAGCTTGGCTTGGGTCTCCCTTCCCACCTCAGTGGTTGACCTGAGTCCCTTCCAGCCCTGCACAGCAGCACTCTTCCTTTGGCTTGGACACAATCAGCGACTGTGGGCAGCCCAGGCGTGTCTCGGTGCCCCTTTGAGATGGTGCCTCGTCTGCCCAGATGGGCTGTGTGTGGCGGGAGGTGCATCTCTGTGCCCTGCCCTTCCGAGGGTCACCTCTAGTTCTATTTGCTGTAGATCCTATCCCTCCTAAACACATTAACACTCATCACACACCCATCCTGGCTATTCCACATGACATGTTCTCAGAAGAGGAGGTTGTGAGAAGGGGAGGCAAGGCCCATTTTGGGGACCCAGGCAATGGGTATCCGTTCCTTATTGGAAGTACACAGGTAGGTGTGAGGGCAGGCAGAGGGTCAGGCACCCAGAGGGGCTGTGGACAGCAGGAGCCCAGACACCAGGGCCTTGGTAGACCTAAGTCCTCTGGGGAGACAGATCATGGGTTGCGCTACCACATTTGTGTGTGCTGTGGTCTGAGGTAGTCTGAGCCAGGTTCACATATCAAATGCTCAAAATGTATTTGCACAGTAGTGAGTGTGTTGTCCTTTGTGTGGGGCTGAGTGTCTGTGTGTGTGCATGTGGGTGTGTGGTCCCTTGTGCCTGGCTGTGTGTCTGTGTGTTCACTTGTGTGTGTGGCTCCCGGTGCCTGGCTGTGTGTCTGTGTGTGCGCATGTGGGTGTGCGTTTTCTGTGCCTGGCTATGTGTCTTTGTATGTGAGAAGTATGGGTCATTTGTGGTTATGGCCATGGTACATTGTACCTGTGCTTGGGAAGTTGTTTTAGGGGAGTCCCTTTGGAGTGTTTTTGTAAGATGGTGTGTGTGGGTCGTTGTTTAAGTCTTGGTGGTGGATATTGCTGGGACAGGCTGTGGGACTGTGAGCTGGTGTGGGGTGCGAGTGGTGTACCCTGCTGTGTACCAACTTGGATGATTGGGCACTGTGCGCATGACACCTGTGATGCCTGATAGCTGGTTTTGTGTCTTGCCCTTGTGGGTGTGCGGGCTGGACCTGTGGCATGTGCACAGCTGTCTGCTCCTCTCAGTGGCACTGTGAAGATAATACAGTGGCGGTGGTGATGTCAGTGCTGACTGAACCTAGTCCAGTTCAGTCAGCTCCTTAATTCCCACTTGGGAGGAGAGCTGTGGCCCAGAGGAACAAAACCTGTGCTGGAAACAGAAGACCAATTGTCCTGGACACTGAAAACATCACGGCTTTATAATAATGGCTCCCAGTGGGCCTCCCTGGATCCTACTCACACAGTTGTGTGGCTCTGAAGCCTCGTGGCACAGCAGGGCCTGGAAGGTGTCCTGGAATTCAAAGGTGGGGGGGAGTCAGGGGACAGGGACTCCTTGGTTCCTGAGAACCAGCTTGAGCTGAGTTGGGCTCCTGCCTTCTCTTGGGGCATGGAGTTTCAGTGATTTCTGGACACATCAAGAATAATAGAATTTGCAGAATTTGATTTGAGCTTCATAATCCATCATTTTACCATCACTTTAGTTTTTGGAGGTGTATAAGGTGCTTTCAAATTTCACATACACATGCTATAACCACCACAGGGATCATAGTCCTTTATTGTCCAGTATGGGAAAACCATGTTTATCCATCTTTAATGATTTAGTTTTATGGCTGGGCGTTTTCCCCCTAAAACTGGCAGAGATCAATAGTCAAGGCCCATTGTAGCCAAACTTGCAACGAATCAGGATATTTTAATATTTGAGAAATAGCTATTCTGAGTAGGTGGTGAGTCTTGTATATGTAAGCCATCACCTCCTTGCCTCCCTGTTGACACCTGTTGTTAATATTTACATCCTCTTGCTTTCATACCACAAACCCATCATGAACCGTTTCTGATTGTTGCAGATTTTGTTCAGCCTGTATCCGGATCAAGGAAAGTTCTGGCAGCTGTTGGCTGTGTCCCCACTGGAGAGCTACTGTATCCAAAACATGCCCTGAGGCTCACCAAGCACTGAGGCTCTCAAGAACCGGACTGTGTGGGTGTGTGGTCCCTTGTGCCTGGCTGTGTGTCTCAGAACAGAAGGCGGGGCTGCAGGGAAGCTTCTGGGCAAGCAGTGACGGTCATTCCACTCACGGCCTGGCTTACCCCAGATCCCGGTGCTCTGCTCCCTCCACCCCAGCCTTTATGCACTCAGCTTGGTGATTCCTCCTGACCTGCCTTCAGTTTTACTGACTCTTTCCTGACTGTGCCACCTGATTTTGATGACTGCTGTGTCTACTCATACTGCCACTTCTCTTGTTTTCTTGTGTGCCTTAGAGGGTCCTAAGGCCAGTCATTTTTAGCCTTGCGGATGAACACACTTCTTAAAGCATTAGTGCGGGGCCGAGTGAATCCAGTGAAGGGCTGGCTGTTGAGGTTTGTGGGTGCCATGGCAACCCACAGGGAGCCAGACACCGGCTCTCCACATCCGGCCCTGCGTCCACCCTCCTGCTGGCGTCTGTGCCGCCTACCCTTACCGCCTGCCCTCGCCACAGGCGCTCTCACTGCGCCCTCTGGTGCAGACCCGGTGCACTTCCCAAGCACGTCAAGACCTCCTCCCTGAGGGGAGACGGAGGCAGGGCGTGGCTGCAGTCTGGCCACGCCTCTTCCCCGGCTGCACGCCGGGCCCCGCTTCCTCAGGGACTACCCAGTCTTCCGTGGGAGCGCCCGCGGGGCTTCCGGAGCATTAGCCTGCAAGAAGATGTGCACACCCCTGCCTGTGCCTCCCAGGGTCCCACACTCGACCTGGAGTGATTTTTAAGTTTTCTGGTTCATCTTACCTGCCTCTAGAGTGAGGTGGCACCTGTCCTAGTGAAGCTGCTCCTCCCTGCAGCCACCTGCTCGCTCTAGATTTCCAGGCAGTGGCAGGCCGTGCAGACACTCTCCGGAGCCGGGAGTGGGTCGTTAACTTCCGTCTGTGTTGTGTTTTCTGTTGGGAAGGGTGTGGGTGGTGCTGCCCCAGCTCTCTGCGTACTCCCCACACCCAAAACCACTGGTAGGGAGCCTCTTCTGGAATAGATGTTGAGATTAAAACGCCTGCACACAGACACCCCTAAAGTCCCTGGTGCTGTGCAGGGTGGTCCTGTAAGGGTCCTGGGAGAGGCAAGTATCAGGGAGGAGCAGGGGGCAGCAGATACAATCTGGTCAGATTTTCTAATGATTGTCTTTTAAAAGGAGCTAATTTATTTAGAGAGCTAAGTGACAAGATGTCATTTCTTTAGTCTCGCTAGTTGATAGTCTTGTGAACTGACACTTTAGGAAGGGGGATCATTTTCCTGCAGTCACCTGAAACCTGTTGCCTAGTTTTGCTTTCTCCATTCCTGGGGAGGCCCCTGCACTTCCCAGAACAGCCCCTCCTCAATGAGCCCCTCTGTGGGAAAGACTGACTGAGGCCCTCAGGGATCTGGGGAGGTGAGGATGGGTGCGCCAGTGGGTCTCTGTGCCGCCCCCCACTGTGGACAGGGTAGCTCCATGCCAGCTGGCGTGTGGCACGTCTTTGCACTCTCAGCAGTTGGATTTTTTTTTTTGAACTGGAGTCTCTGTCATCCAGGCTAGAGTGCAACGACACGTGCATGACCACCACAGCCTTGACCTGCTGGGCTCAGGCTATCCTTTCACCTCAGCCTTCCAAGTAGCTGGAACTACAGGTACACGCCACCATGTCCAGCTAATTTTTAAAAAATTTATTGTTGAGATGAGGTCTAGCTAAGTTGCCCAAGCTGGTCTTGAACCCCTGGGCTTAGGCAATCCCTTCGCCTCCACCTCTTAAAGTGCTGAGATTATAGGTATGAGCCACCACACCTGGCCTTTTTTTTTTTTTTTTTTGAGTCAGTTCTTATTCTGTTGCCCAGGTTGGAGTGAAGTGGCATGATCACAGTTCACTGCAGCCTCACCTTTCTGGGCTCAAGCAATCCTGCCTCAGCCTCCTTAGTGGCTGGGACTATAGGTGTGTACCACCACTCCTAACTAATTATTTTTTATTTTTTGTGGAGTTGAGGTCTTGCTATGTTGTCCAGGTTGGCCTTGAACTCCTGGGCTCAAGCAGCCCTCCTGCCTTGGTCTTGCTGGGATTATAAGAGTGAGCCTCTGTGCCTGACCCTCTGTATATCTTTAGTTGTGTCTGAGCTTTGGTCAAAGCCTTTCCCTGTGAGAAGACTGAACTGTGTGGTCGGACAAACTGTGCTTCTCATTCTCATGCCTTGACCTCTGTGTCACCTCCATGGTTGAGGAGCGCCAAGACTCCCCACTGCGTTCCTGCTCCCCTGGGACCTGCTCAGAGCCTGGCCTCTCGGTGTGTGACTTCCCACAGGTGGTTGTGACCTGCTGCCCAGGCCTATCAAGACCCTGAGGGAGAGACTGGATCCTGTCTAAAACCGTCTGTGCTGAGACGCAGGAAGGAGGGCAAAGTCCTGGGAAGGCTAGCAAAGACACTTGGTGTCTTTGGTGTCTGCCCACCTGTGAGCAGTCTGATCAATTGGTGGATGTCCCAGGGGAACACAGCAAGGCAGGACACGAAGACCAGATCATGGCAAATAAAAGCCCTCTGCTCATCCCACCAAGGCCTCAGTGCATTACTTTTATTCTAAAGCATTTTGCAGAATTCCTTCCCAGGCAGCCTGAGTGCACCAGTTCCTGCCCGGGACCTGGTGACCTGAGTCCCTCCCAGCAAGTGGCAGGAGGCCTGTATCTCTTGGCAGCAGGGGTGGCCAAGGTGCCCTCTCTGTTTTTCCGTGAGTGGCCTCAGGCTGGGTCACCCTACTCACCTTGAGGCCCAGGTGCTGCAGAGACCCTCCATGTCCCAGGGGCTGACTATAAGGAGGAGTTGGGACCTGGAGGGCAGCTCCAAAGTGCGCTAAGTGCAGGCCTGAGGAGGAGGTTGCTCAGGCTTGTTTTGAAAGGCTCGCAGCAGTCTCCTCATGGCTGTCACCTGGCAAGGAGCTCTGTGCTTCCTCCTGGGCCTCTGACAGGCCCTCTGGACAGGCCTGGATGAGGAGCACTGTTGTGATGGGAGGGGCTGGAGGAAGGAGCCCTTCTCCCCTCACCAGCCATGGTGAGGGCAGTGTTCTCTTGTGAGCTTCTGTATTTCCCTGCTCAGTTAGGACATGCCGGCTCAGTCACTGCAGGGCTTCATTTTAGAAGTCTGTAATTGCAGACACCTGAAGGTCTTTGTGACTGTTAGGAGGGAGGCCTGCCAAAGGCTCCAGGTCATCGGTGAATGAATGGTGGCCAGCAGCCTTCATGTGCAGGTCAGCTAGGGGCACCCTCCATCTCTCTGTCCCTCTTGCCTTTCTTTCTTCCTCTGTCTTCGTTCTTTTCTACCTCCTCCTCCTCTTCTCTTCTGTGTTCGTTTCTCCATCCTTCCCTCATTCTCTCTCTCTCCCTCCCTCTCTTTCTTTCCCTCTATAGGGTTCACTTTCCCCTCTCATCCAATAATGTAGCCTGGGCTCTCAGAGAAGGTACAGGAAACACTTTGTCTTGTGTAGGGCAAGAAAGGATACATTTCCCCACCCTCCCCAGTCCTCTGCCTGCAGCCCTGGAAAGCAGACTCACAAAAGACATATTGACAAGAGGAAAGCAAACACATATATTTAGTATGTTTTACCTGACACGGGAAATGCCATAAGAACACAAGGCCCAAAGAACAGTTGACCTGCATTTTATTCCAGGTTTGATGAAAGGTAGAGAGCTGTGGAAAAATGTGATTGGGCACAGGGTATGAGCTATGGCAGAAAATGGTAGACACTGGGAAAGGCCTACATGTTTGAACTCTTGTAGAGTTATTGATGAGCCTCTCCTTCCGTGTAGCAGGCGCGTATCACGTGAGGCTCTCATGGCCTGCTTCAGGGCGGTAAGGCATGATGACTTAGATTTGGATAAGAAAAAGACTGGAGAACTATGGCTGATGTGGCCAGGTCTGAAGGTGGTGTGTCTCTCCAGGCACTGCCTTCTTTCCCTCACCTCTGTCTTACCAAAGGAGACCAAGTCTCCCTACCCTCACTTCTATCTTACCGGAGAAATGAGGCCATATCTCTCTCCCCACACCTTTGTTTTCCTAGTGAAAGGAGGCTATGTCTATCTCCCCACCCTTCATCTTTCTAGAGAATGAAGGTGTGTTTCTCTCCCTCACTTCTGTCTTCCCATAGAATGGAGGTCATGTCTTTCTCCCCACATCTTTGTCTTCTTAATGGAAGGAAGCCATGTATCTCTCCTTCACCTCCTTCTTCCTAGAAAATGGAGGCCACATCTGTCTCCCCATTGCACTGTCTTCCTAAAGAAAGGAGATTATGACTCTCTTCCTCACCTCCATCTTCCTAGAAAAGAGGTCATAGCTCTCTTCCTTACCTCCATCTTCTTAGAGAAAGGAGGTCATGCTTCTCTCCTCACACCTCTGTCTTCCTAGAGAATGGATACCAAGTCGCTATCTTACCTCAGTCTTTCTAGAGAATGGAGGCTGTGCCTTTCTCCTCTCACCTCCGTCTTCCTAGAGAATGGAGGCCATGTCTGTCTCCCCATTGTACTGTCTTCCTAAAGAAATGAGATCATGTCTCTCTCTCTCAACTCTGTCTTCCTAGAGAATGGAGGCTGTGTCTCTTCCCTCACCTCCATCTTCCTAGGGAAAGAAGGTGATGTCTCTCCTCCACATCCGTCTTTGTAGAGAAAGGAGGGCATGTCTCTCTCCCTCACCTCTGTCTTCCTAAAGGATGGAGGTCATGTCCCTCACTGCGGTCTTCCAAGAGAAAGGAGGCTGTGATTTCTCCCTTACCTCCATCTTCCAAGGGAATGGAGGCCATGTCTCTCTCCCCGTACCTTTGTGTTCTCAGTGAAAGGAGGCCATGTTTCTTTCCCTCACCTCTGTCTTCCTAGAGAATGGAGACTATGTCTCTCTCCCTCACCTCTGTTTTCCAAGAGAATGGAGGCCATGACTGTCTTCCCTCTCCTCAGTTTTCCTAGAGAAAGGAGGCAGGGTCTTTTTTCCTCACCTCCATCTTCCAAAGGGATGGAGACCATGTCTCTCTCCTTGCACCTTTGTGTTCTCAGTGAAAGGAGGCCACGTTTCTCTTACTTGCCTCTGTCTTCTAGAGAATGGAGACCATGTCTCCCTCTCCACATCTCTGTCTTTCTAGAGAAAGGACACCATATCTCTCTTCCTCACTGTCATCTTTCTAGAGAAATGAGACCATGTCTCTCTCATGTCACCACCATCTTCCTAGTGAAAGGAGGCCGTGTTTCTTTCCTTCATCTTTGTTTTCCTAAAGAAAGAAGGCCCTGTCTCTCTCCCTTATCTCTGATTTCTTAGAGAATGGAGGCCATGTTTCTCTCCCCACACCTCCATCTTCCTAGAAAAAGGAGGCCATGTCTCTCTCCATAGCTCTGTCTTCCTAGAGAAAGCATGTCATGTCTCTCCACAGAGCCCTGTCTTTATAGAGAATGAAGGTTGTGTCTTTCTCCCCTCATCTCAGTCTTCCTAGAGTATGGAGGCTGTGTCTCTGTCTCCTCATCACCGACTTCCAAAAGAATGGAGCCCATGTCTCTCTCTCTCCTAACTTCTGTCTTCTTAGAAAACAGAGGCTGTGTCTTTCTCCCCATAGTTCTGTATCCATAGAGAAAAGAGGCCATGTCCCTCTCCCCATAGCTCTGTCTTCCTAGAGAGTGGAGGCTGGGTTTTGCTCCCCTCACCATACTCTTTCTATAGAATGGTGGCCATGTCTCTCTCCCTCACCTCCATCTTCCAGTGGAAAGGAGGCCATGTCTCTCTCCCCTAGACAAAGGAAGTCATTACTCTCTCCCCTCACTTTCATCTTCCTTGAGGAAGGAAACCATATCTCTCTCCTTACCACCATTTTCCTAGAGAAAGGAGGCTATGTCTCTCTCCTTGCACCTCTGTCTTCTTGGAGAAAAGAGGCTGACTCTCTCCCCTCACCACCATCTTCCTTGAGGAAGGAAATCATGTCTCTCTCCCTCACCATCATTTTCCTAGAGAAAGGGGGCTATGTCTCTTTCCCCTCAACCACTGTCTTCCTTGTGAAGGGAGGCCATGTCTCTCTTCCTTACCTTCATCTTCCTAGAGAAGAGAGGTTGTATGTCTCTCCCTTACTACCATCTTCCTAAAGAATGGAGGCTGTCTCCCCTCACCTCCTTATTCTAAGAGAAAGGAGGCCATGTCTTTTCTCCGTATCTCTGTCTTCCAAGAATGGAGGCCATGTCTCTCTCCCTCACCTCCATCTCCTTAGAGAAAGGAGACAAGTGTCTCTCCCTACATAGCTCTGTCTTCCTAGAGAAAGGAGATCATGTGTCTCTTCCCTCACCTCCATCTTCCTAGAGAAGGGAGGTTGTGTTTCTCTCTCTCCCCTCTGTCTTCCTAGAGAATGAGGCTGTGTATCTCTCCCTCACCTACATCTTCCTAGAGAAAGGAGGCCATGTCTTGCTCCCCATTACATAGTCTTCCTAGAGAATGGAATGGAGGCCATGTCTCTCTCTCACCTCTATCTTCCTAGAGAATGGAGGCCGTCTCTTTCTCTCATGTTCATCTTCCTAGACCATGGAGGCTGTGTCTCTTTCCTCTAACCTCCATCTTCCTAGGGAAAGAAGGCCATGTCTCTCTCCCTCACCTCTGTTTTCCGAGAGAATGAAGACAATGTCTCTCTCCCCACATTTGTCTCCTAAGCAAAAGGAGACCATGTCTTTCTCCATCATCTCTGTCTTCCTAGAGAAAGGAGTCCATGTCTCTCTTCCCTTACCACTATTTTCCTAGAGAAAGGAAACCATGTCTCTTCCCCTCACCATCATCTCCCTAGTGAAAAGAGGCCATTACTCTCTCCCTCAGCTCCATCTTCCTAGAGAAAGGAGGCCATGTCTCTCTCTCCATACCTCCATCTTCCTAGAGAATAGAGGCTATGTCTCTCTCCCCACACCTCCATCTTCCTAGAGAAAGGAGGCCATGATTCTCTTCCTTCACTGCCATTTTCCTAGAGAAAGAAAACCATGTCTCTTCCCATCACCACTGTCTCTCTAGTGAAAGGAGGTCATAACTCTCCCTCAACTCAGTCTTCCTAGAGAAAGGAGGTCCTATCGCTCTCCCCTGACCTCCACCTTCTTAGAGAATAGAGGCCATGTCTCTCTCCCCTCATCTCTGTCTTCCTAGTGAAAGGAAGCAGTATCTCTCCACTCTTACCTGTCTTCCCAGAGAAAGGAGGCCATGTCTCTCTCCTTTGCCTCTGTCTTCCTTGAGAAAGGAGGCCATGTTTCTCTCCCTTTATCTCTGTCTTCTTAGAGAAAGGAGGCTATGTCTCTCTCCTCCATATTCCTAATAAGGAGACCACGTCTCTCTCTCTTATCTCTGTCTTCCTACAGAATGGAGGCAATGTCTCTTTCCCATCACCTCCATCTTCCTAGAAAGGAGGCCATATCTCTCTCCCTCACCTCCTTGTTCCTAGAGAATGGTGGCCGTATCTCTCTCCCCTTACCATCATCTTTCTAGAAAAAGGAGGTTGTGTTTCTCTCCCCTCGCCTCTGTCTTCCTAGAGAAAGGAGACTATGTCTGTCTAATTCTCCTCCATCTTTCTAGAGACTGGAAGCTGTGTCTCTCTCCCCTCTCCTCCATCTTCCTAGAGAAAGGAGGCCATATCTCTCTTTCTTCACCATCATCTTCCTGGAGAAAGGAGATTGTGTCTCTCTCTTCACAACTTCATTTGCCCAGGACTCTGATTCAGAGGATTTCAGGGATGATGCCCAAAACAAATATTTACTAGGGACATCTAAATGGTGGGACCTGCTGTAGTTTTCAGAAAACTGGAAAATGTATAAGATGGAGTTCCTTACCTTGAGAAACTAGGCCATTTAGGGAAACATCTGAAACATGTGGACAAAACTATTTAATAACAGAGCATGCACCATCAGCAACAGCATGTGAACAGGAGTGACAGATCCACTTTCAGCAGATGCGGGGACAAGGAAAGGTTAAGAAGAGGAGTGCATGCTAAGACCCAGAAAGAGGCCCCGGGGAGTCTCCAGGCATGGGGGGACCCTGGAGGCAAAGGCAACAGCTCAGAGGACAGCTTGGGATGGTGTAGCCGGGCCTGGAGTTGCTGCTGACCCTGAGAGATCAGAGTGGTTTTGAGCCCTGAGTGTGAGGTGGGCATCTGAAAGGCAGAGAAGGTGGATGGGATTTGGGGTCCATGTCCCTGGGGCTTTGGAGCACTCTGTTTGGTTGCTGACTTGCAGAATATGTCACTTGGTACCTGGTCATCTCCTCAAGAGGTGTGGAGATGAAGGCCTGGTGGGCCATTGATGCACCATCAACATTCCTTAACGGGAGGTGGGAGCCCATCTCCTGGGCATCGGAGTTCACTCTGTGCCCAGATATTTCTCTCAACCCCCTCCTTCATCTGCTCTGGGAGGGACCAGGACAGGAACAGTTCTGGGGGCAGGAGGAGCAGCCATGTGTCTTTGGACTTTAGCATGCTCTGCCTCATGTGACTTCTGTGTTCTGTCCATCCTCAGGAGCCCACATTGCAGCATGGCACATGAAAGGGCTTCTGGACCCTGCTGCCTGTGGCCCCCCTGGTGGCAGGCCCGACTAGCATTTTCTCTACCAGGAGGTTCTGTACAGCAGAAAAAGAAGGAAGTCCCCACTCCTGACAGTCCAGCAGACACCTGCAGCAACAAGGTTCTGCCTCCTTGTTCCTGCTCCTCTGGGCGATTGGGGAAGCATAAAGGCACTGACTATGGAACTGCCCTGAGACCTGTGAGACCTGATACGACACAGAAGCATGTGTGGAATCACTGTTCCTCCGACAATGGCTTTCTCTTCTGGGTCAGGGTGTCTGGGACAGCCACCGTGGGGAACCTAGGTCATGTTGAGCACCCCATGCCCCTGGGTCTTGAAGCAGAGGTGGGGGACCCAATTGTACCACACACACAGGTGTGCTATGGGTGCTGGGGGAGACTGAGGTGGGAGGAGCCTCTTCTCATGACAGCTCTTCTGTGCTCATGAGCCTTCCAAGAAGTGCCAAAGGAGTTTCTGCCTCTCACAGCCGTGAATAGCACTGATTTAGCCAGTTTCAGAATGCTTATTTTCAGTTTTTTTTTGGGATTTCTCACTTTACATGCAGGAGCCTGATGCCTCAGGATCTGGATGTGGATGTGTCTGAGTTAGTCTGCTCATCCACACCGGCTTTCTGCCCACTGCTCCTGTGGGTCTGGGGATGTGGGAAGGAGTGCTATAGTGGTTGCAAAAAGTGGAAGCAGGGATAACAGTCAGCAGGCCTAGGGAGACACCACTTGGGCCACAGGCAGAGGGTGCTGGGCATGGTCACTAATGCAAAGCCACCGGTGTGAGCAGTGTGGGCTCGAGGCAGCACTGGCTGGAGGTGGGGCAGTGCCCTGCCCGAGAGGGTGTGTGGCCTGAGAGGGGCTGGGAGTAGGGGGCTGCTCCTCCTCGCCTTGCTTCACCTTGACTCTGCCCAGCTGTGAATGTCAGTGGCCACACGGATTCCACGCTGCTGCAGGTGGAACTGGCGGGGGCCATCATGGCCGGCGGGCCGAGTCGTCCTGGGAGAGAAGAGTATGTCGTGGTGGAGGTGACCCACACAGATGCATCGGGCTTCAGGCGGCGGCGGCCACAGCAGGTTACATTTATAATTCATTTGAAAGGAATTGTGAAATCTCATTTCATCTTGTTATAGGTTGAGTTTTCTCCTGAATGGGTTTGATGACATGGCTGTTAGTCAAGCCATTGACTCATCTTTTGTTTTACCTTTGAGATTCTTTCTCCCCTTTCATTAAATCACTGTAAAACTCTTCCATTTCAGTGAGATTAGGCTTGTGAGTTCTTTATTCTGAGCTGTTGGACTGGGTCATTCAGGAAAAATATCTGTTTGCAAACAGTTTTTGGTGTTTGTCAAAGTGTAGTGAACACTGGGCCTTATGTCATGGTCCAAGGACACTCCAGCACCACAACTCCTTGTGTTTGTGGCACTGTGGAAGCTGTGCATAGATCCTGAGCCTTTGCAGTGACATTGGTGGGTCCATGTCCAGCCCTGCCTCTGCACTTCCCAACAAGTTGACATCCCCAAAGTGCCCACATACAGACCCAGCTCTAGAGACACAAAGAACATGGACCTTTACTAAAGGATTTTTAAATATACATTCTTTCCAAACACCAACATGCTTTAAAAGAATTTCTGTCATGCATGCATGTCTCTGCTTAGTCAGTTTCTTCGTGCTTTGTGAGTGAGACTCATGTCTGTTGAGAGCTCCTTCTCTGGGGGCTCCTGTGAGTCTTCCTGCCCCTTCACCGCCCTCAGTTGAGGTCCTTCATTACTGCGAGGGGCAGGCCAGGCTTGCCTGCAACAGATGAAACTTCATCCTGGGCCTACCTTGCAGGGGCTTCCGTGACACAAGGGTGTGGGATGGAGAATGTTCTGGTGGGTTTGTCGTCCCAGGTTGCAAGCAGGAAGTAGTTCTTAGGACTCAGAGCTCAGAAGACTTCTCCAGGTTTTTAAGAACTTGCAGTGATTTATTTTTCCCATGGTAAATCAGTGTTTGCTTCTTTGCCTTTTGTATCTTTGTGCATCAATACTGCATTTGCTCTTTTGTATTCTTTTTTATTTATTTATTTATTTTGAGTTGGAGTCTCACTCTGTCACCCAGACTGGAGTGCAGTGGCCGCTCCCAGCCACCGCAGCCTCAACCTGCTGGGCTCCAGTGATCCTTCCACCTCAGCCTTCCATGTAGCTGGAACTACAGGCACGTGCTACCACGCCTGGCAGATTTTTGATTTATTGTAGAGATGAGGTCTCGCTGCCCAGGTGGGTCTTGAACCCGCGGGCTCAGGCAATCCACTCACCTCAGTCTCCCAAAGGCACGGGATTACAGGCTGAGCCACCGAGCCCGGCTCTGTGTTCTTTTTTAAAACAAAACCCTCTGTATTCTGGAAATCTCTAGCTCCTTGACACCTGGGCCAGCTTCTCATGTGAGGGATGTGGGAGCCCAAATGAAATGCACCCCTGGACTGCTCTCCCTCTTGTTCTTACACTAAACAAACACCTGTATAGTGCCAGATCCCGGGAATGTCTTGGGGGGAAAGCCTTACCACAATTTATGCTTGGACTTTTGCAGGTCACTCACAATTGGACAATATATTTAAATCCCAGAAGCAGTGAGCGGGCAGTGGTGAGCAGAACCTTTGAGGTGCTGGGCAGGTGGGTTCTCAGGTGAACAACGCACTGGACAGATTCTCTGGGACACGCTTTCCTTTAGAGTCTGACCCATGGTACACTGAGTTTTGGCCCAGATAGTGCCAAACGTGGCTCGGACAAGGCACTCCTGTTGTGTAGACAGTGAGTTCACAGGCTGTGGAAGGGCATGGTAATCTTGCATGTCATAATGTAAGAGGATAGCGTGCAGGATCCACTATGAAGCAAATGGTGTTTTTTAGCTAATGTTCCTGTTTCACTGATATCATGGAGCTCAGAAGACTTCTCCAGGTTTTTAAGAACTTGCAGGGATTTATTTTTCCCATAGTAAATCAGTGTTTGCTTCTTTGCCTTTTGTATCTTTGCGCATCAATACTGCATTTGCTCTTTTGTGTTCTTATTTATTTATTTATTTATTTTGAGTTGGAGTCTCACTCGGTCGCCCAGACTGGAGTGCAGTGGCCGCTCCGGGCCACTGCAGCCTCAACCTGCTGGGCTCTGGTGATCCTTCCGCCTCAGCCTTCCACGTAGCTGGAACTACAGGCACGCGCTACAATGGGGAATTCTAGGAAAGTTCAGGACTCTCTCTTGCTCTGTTTTCTTTAAAAATAATGCCAGTTCACACTCAGTCTGCCTTGGCTACAGGACTGGTCAGTTCAGGCTGCCATAATGCATCCCACAGACTGGGCGGCTTCAGCATCAGACACCCATTGTCTCAAGGTTCTAGAGGCAGGGAGTCCAAGGTCAAGGTGTTGACAGGGTTCGTTTCTCCTGAAGCCTCTGTCCTTGGCTTGCTGATGGCTGTCCTTCCATGTGTGTCTGTGTCCTGATCAGTCCTATTGGTTTAGGGTCACCCTGATGGTGTCACTGAATTTCTGTCACCTCTTTAAAATCCCTGTCTCTAAATGCAGTCATTTTCTGAGGTGCTGGGGTTTAGATCTTCAACATATGCTTTTTTTTTTGGCGTGGGGAAACACAATTTAGCCCATAAGAGTTGCTGACTGGACTATTAAAAAGTGCTTCAGTGTCACCATGCCATAAATGTGTGGGTTCTTGCATCCTCTGCATGTGGTGCTTCCACTCATGGGACTGACATTTATGCTGTTGGTTTGTTGTCTGTGAGCGGGTGACACAGGCCCAGCGAGGGGGAGGAAGGTAGCGACAGGGCTCAAGTCTTCCTCACAGGCCTGCTCCTCAGTCACGATGGAGCGGTGCCTGTGAAACCTGTGTAACCTGGCTGGCTGGGCCACAGGGGTCTTGCTCTGATCTCTTCTGTCTGGATTCGGTATTGAGCTGAGTTGCCCTGGGATCCATTCAGGCTCTGTGTGGCTGTGGCTGATGGGGAGGGGGGACCCTAATTGTTGACCGGACTTGGTCTCCCTTCCCGACTGTAAAGTCTTGGTTTTGTTCTGCAGAGAGGTGGTGTACATCAGCGTCCGGGCCTCCCTCCAGCAGACTCAGGTCGTTCCTCTCCTAATGGCTCATCAGTACCTCCCTGCAAGTGTGGAAGCACAAGTGACCATCGCTGCAGCCATCCTGGCGGGGGTCTATGTGCTGATCATATTTGAGGTAACCCTCCTGCCCGATCCCCTGATCTATCCGTGCCACAGCAGGGTGTTCTAAACCTGGTAGACATCCTGGATGGGCTCAGTCCTGACTACAGATCAAACTGGATCAATGTTCCTAAGAATTAGCGTGGCCCTTGCTCTAGGTAAAGAGTGGAGCTGTTCTGGAATATTTGCTCCATCTTGGCAACTGATGTGAACTAGATGAATTTTGGGAGGACCTGCAAGAGTGCATGTGAGAAAATGGATGTGTATATGAGTCTCTACCCTTTTCCTGCTGCTTGCTCCAAGTGTGACCTTGAGCGGTGACTGTGAGGGGACTCATTGGAATCCTCTGAGACTCAGGGTCTGTGTCTGCATAATGGATGCATTATTATGCCCCCTGCCTGTGTGGAAGGCTTGTGCCCATGAAGGGGATGTTGAAGCCCTTGGGATATGTGCGGGAAGGATTCTTGTCTGTGACAATTATTGACTTGGCTGATGAGCACTTCCACAAATGTCTCCAGTCCCACTAGTTTGAAGTTTCTGGGGAGTTTTAAGTGTGACTGTAACTTCAACAGTAGGAAACAACATGCAAACACTTCCTGGGCTGGGCAGGCCCATTGCTGATTTAACTGAGAAGCCAAACTCCCAGCAGTGTGGACAGGAATGTTGATTCAGGAAACACAGCCTGGAAGGTCAGTGGATGGTGTGTCTTTGAGGTGGGGCTTCCTAGTGAGTGTGGGATAGGTCTGGAGTTGCTAAGGAGATGGTGGCAGGAAGTTCAGAACTTTGTCTGTGGTGGTTGTCTCATCTGCTTGGTGAGGAGGGTTGGCCCTGGAAAGTGGAGCCACAACTGCCTCACAAGGTCCATTCAGGGCTTAGTTGGCATGTTTCTGATGCCTCTCTTATGCCAGAACAGCTTGGCTCCCTCCCTTCTTCATTATTTTCTTTTAAAATCAATGTTATGATTGTTTGGTGTTCCCACAACCATGCTGTGATGTGTTACAAGGACTCACAGACTCAGGCAGCTGTGCTTGTTACTGTGACCAGCTGAGGAGACCTGCAGAGCCTGGAGGAAGGTCTTTTGAAGGTCCTGCCTCTTGGGAGGGCCACACAGCCAAAGAAAGCCCAGGGCAGCCTCCTGGGAACTCTGAGCTCTTGTGGGGGTAGATCAGATAGGCACCCTTAGTTCACCCAAGTTCCAGACTCCCTGAAGAAAAACAGGGTTTATTTTATATAAATCTCATTTTTATATAGTCTAGGCATGCTGTATCAGCAGAGTACACCGACCTAGGCCCACCAATCAGCCTCGTCAGTCAGTAACAAGGGAATATTCCAGAAGCTAAGTACCCAGCAGCCAGCCCAGGGCTTACCTCAGAGCAAGCCCTTGCCAAGGTGGCATTCTCAGACCAGGCTAAGTCTTTCCTGCAGTTGGAAAGTCCTGTTCTGTGATTCTGTAGAACATCCTACACCCTGGATGCAGCTGGCCCCCCATGGGGCCAAGTTATTACTCTGTTCCCTGTTCCCTATGGACTACAGTTAGACCTGAAGCCCTCAGGTTCAAGCTTAGGGCCTCTGTGTACATCCCAGGTGTGCTGGGAGCCTGGGCTGCATTGAGGGGCAAGAGCAGTGTACATGCCCTGCTGTTGAGGATGCTGAGCGCTCGGTGCATTTAGGTAGTATCTGTCCAGCTCCTTGTCACCTTTTCTCCTGATGGTTTTAATATTCACTGGGGACCACTGCCTGACTCAGTTATTAATTAGCATTTCACTAGTGTTTGCAGTTAACTTTCTCTCATTCCCTCTGCATTTATACACGAGCCATTCCATATTGAAGAGCTTTCTCCTATCCAGTTTTGTTAATATGAAACAGTTCATGCCAGAAACACAAGATAAATCACTTTCCTTTAATTATCAATTTTCACAGTAATGAGTTGTTGCCTTGGTAACTTCCAGTGGTGTCCACTGAGTTATTCAGTTACTCTTTCCATTTTTTTCTGACTATTATTTTGAACTTATAGATTTAATAAATTCAATGTGCTTTAATTAGTTACAATCATTATTGATTAAAAAAACACAGTCCATTGCCAATTTATTTTTAAAAAATGCTGTTTGTTATTCTAGAATTTGTTTGTCTTGTTTTGTACAGTTGTACAACCTTGGAAAATTACATAATTTGTAAAGATTTATCAACCAATAATTAATTAATGGTCATTATTAATGGCCATTTGGAAGAAATACTTTCCCTCTCCCAACAGCCAACCTGAGATTTTAAAAGCCCTGTGGAGAGGTCAGTTCAACATGGTCTCTACCCTCACAGAAACAGTGAGAGGCAAGAAGAAACGGCTACACGTGGGAGGAGGCAAGGGCTCAGGGTGAACCTGGCCGACATGGAGACTCAGAGGGCAGTGCCTTCTGCATGACGTGCAGCCAGGCTTCCAGCCCTGCAGCCAGGCTTCCTGGGCTCCTTCCTCGCATGGTCCATGTCTTGGAAGATTCCTCCATGGATAGGCTCTCTCTATGCATCTGGATGCCCAAAGGCCCTGCTGTAGCTATCCACATGCTCTGCCTCTGACAGTGTCTGGTCATTCTGTTGGTGTGTAGTAATATCTCATTGTGGTTTCTATTTGCATGTCTTTAAAGATGATAATGTTGGACATTACTTCTTTGTGCATTTACTTGCCACCTGTATGTCTTCTTCGGTGTGATGGCTGTACATGCCTTTTGTTTGTTTTCTAACTGAATTGTTTGTTTTTTAAATATTGAGTTTTGAATGTTATTTATATATTCAACATATAAAAGCTTTGAAGGCTATGTGGCTTGTGAATATTTCCTCTCATTTAAGTTTATGATTTTTCCTTTTATAGATCATGCTTTGGATGTCAAGTTTAAGAATTTATGGCTTAGTCTTAGACTCCAAAGATTTTTTTCTCTAAAATATTTTAGTTTTACTTGTACATGTAAGACCAGGATCCATTTTGAGTTAGTATTTTTATTTGTGTGAGTTTTAGGTTGGAAGTTCATTTGTAAACCTATGGATGTCCAATTGTCTCAGCACCATTTATTGAACAGACTATCCTTCCTCTATTGAATTGCTCTTGTTCTTTGGTTAAAAACAAATTGGGTATATTTGTGGGATGTGTACATGGTTCTGTATTCTGCTCCATTGACTATGTGTCTGTTCCTCCACCACTACCACACTATCTTGACTACTACAGGTATGTCATAAGTCTTGACACTGGGAAGAGTGATTCCTCCCACTTATTCCCCCCTCCCCCAAATTATTTTGGCTATTCTGTAGGCTTTCCCCCCCATATATATTTTAGAGTGGCCTTTCAGTCCATGAACGTGGTTTTTATCTCCATTTATTTCAGGTTCTCTTTGATTTCTTTTATACTTTTCTCATATTGACCTGTATATCCGTTTTAAAAAAAATTTAATTTTGAAGGGGCGGAGTACAATTCAGGGTACCCTAATACCACAGTGTTGGGTGTACACATGTCATTATGCAGGTAGCCTTGTTGATGAGGTGTGTCATCCCTCCCACTGGTAGATTCCCACTACTGCCAATCCTGCCTCCCACCCCCACCAGCAGTTTCCTACTACTGCTAATCCTTTTCTTACAGTATTATGATAATTGTTCAGTATCTGCTTATGAGTGAGAACATGTGATATTCAGTTTTTTGTTTCTGTGATTGATCACTCAGTATTATAGACTCTAAGTCCATCCAAGTTGCTGTGAAGGTCATAATTTTGTCCTTTATGGCTGAGTAATATTCCATCATGGATATGAATTTTTTTTATTCAGTCCTCTTTCAATGGGCAGCATGGTTGGTTCCATGTTTTTGCTATTGTGAACAATACTGTAGTAAACATTCATGTGCAGGTATCTTTTTCATAGAGTGATTTGCGTTCCTTGGGTATATTCCCAGTAGGAGATTGCAGGGTCGTATGAAAGGTTGATTTTTAGATCTTTTAGGAATCACCACACTGTTTTCCACAGAAGTTGCACTAGTTTACACTCTCACCAACAGTGTAGAAGTGTTCCCTTTTCACCGCATCCTCTCCAGCATCTGTTGTTTTTTGAGTTATTGATGATGGCCATCCTGACTGGAGTTAGGTGGTATGGCAGTGTGGTTTTAATTTGCATTTCTTTGATGACTAGTGAGCATGAGCATTTTTTCATGTATCTGTTGGCTGTATGTCTTCTTTTGAGAAGTGTCTATTCATATCTTTTGCCCACTTTGTAATGGGGTTGTTTATTTTTTTCTTTTTGGATTGTTTGAGTTCCTGGTAGATCCCAGATGTTAGGCCTTTGTCAGACATACAGCTGGCAAATATTTTTCCCTACTCTCTTGCTGGTTTCTTTGACTTTGCAGAAGCTTGTCAGTTTGATGAGATCCCACTTGTCTATTTTATCTCTTATGGTGTGGGCACTTGGGGTTTTGATCAGGAATTGGTTGCCAGTTCCAATTTCCATAAGGGTGTCTCCTGCATTTTCTAAAGTTCTTATAGTTTGAGGTTTTATGTTTAGCTCTTTAATCTATTTAGAGTTGATTTTCGT
Organism: Carlito syrichta; assembly: GCF_000164805.1. Taxonomy (NCBI): domain Eukaryota; kingdom Metazoa; phylum Chordata; class Mammalia; order Primates; family Tarsiidae; genus Carlito; species Carlito syrichta. Next base: position 61,443 of record NW_007261534.1, read on the forward strand.
GTATGGTGATAGGTAGGGTTCTTGTTTTAATCTTCTGCATGTGGTCAGCAAGTTTTCCCAGCACTATTTACTGAATAGGTTCTCCTCTTCTCAGTGGCTGGTGGTGGAGGCTTTGTCAAAGATGAGTTGGTTGAGAAATTCAAGTTTTGCTTCTTGAATCTCTATCCTGTTCCATTGGTCTGCATGCCTGTTCTTGTACCAGTAACAGGCTGTTTTGATTATTGTAGCTTTATAATAAAGTTTAAAGTCTGGGAGTGTGATACCTCCCACGTTGTTTTTTTTTTTTTTTGCTGAGGATTGTTTTGGCTATTTGTGGTCATTTATGTTTCCATATGAATTCCTGTATTGTTGTTTCCAGGTCTGACAAGAATGCTGCTGGTAATTTAATGGGTATTGCATTAAATCTATAGATTTCCTTGGGTAGGATGGACATCTTAACAATGTTGACTCTTCCAATCCATGAGCATGGAATATTTTTCCATATGCTTGAGTCATCTCTGATTTCTTTGAGCAGTGTTTTATAATTTTTAACATAAAGATTTTTCATGTCTCTGGTTAGGAAGATGCCAAGGTATTTCATTTTTTTTGGTGGCTATTGTGAATGGGATTGTGCTTTTTATTTAGATTTCTGTTTGTTTATTGTTGGTATATAGAAATGTGACTGTCTTTTGCACATTGATTTTATACCCTGAAAATTTGCCAAAGTCCTTTGTCAGGGCAAGGGCGTTTTTGACAGATTCTTTTGGGTTTTCTTTCTTATTTTTATGTACAAAAGTTAACTTTTATTTTTTTTAAATCAATATTTATTATGATGATATTGTGGGATACAGTTAAGGGTTAGGTATACAAATATGCTTCGTTCAGGCACCCTTGTTGATAAGAGGTGTCTCTCCGTCCCCAGATAGATGTTTACTACCATTAGTTCCATCTCCCTTCCCCTCCCCCCCCATAGTTTCCCACCACTGTCAGTCACTTTCTTATGGTAGTATGTTGGGTGATCAAGGTCCACTATATGAGTGAGAACATGTGATACTCAGATCTTTGTTTTTGTGAGAGGTCACTCAGTATTATAGACTCTAGTTCCATCCAGGTTGCTGCGAAATTCATGATTTTGTTCTTTTTTATGACTGCATAGTATTCCATCATATATATGTACCACATTTTTTAAATCCAGTCCTCTTTTTATGAACAGCATGGTTGGTTCCAGGTTCTTGCTATTGTGAACAATGCTGCGATAAACATTCATGTGCAGGTATCTTTTTGATAGAGTGATTTGACTTCTTCAGGGTATATTCCCAGTAGGGGGATTACAGGGTCATATGGGAGGTTGATATTTAGAGCTTTTAGGAATCGCCATACTGCTTTCCACAGAGGTTGCACTAGTTTACACTCCTGCCAACAGTGTAGAAGTGTTCCCTTTTTGCCACACCCTCTCCAGCAACTGTTATTTTTTGAGTTGACTTCCTCCTTTCCTATTTGGAAACCCCTGAGCTCCTTCTCTTGTCTGATTGCTTTAGCTAAGACTTCCAAAACTATGTTGAACGGGGGGGTGAGAGTGGGCATCCTTGTCTTGTTCTGGTTTTCAGGGGAAATGGTTCCATTTTCTGTCTGTTTAGCAGTATGCTGGCTGTGGATTTCCCATAGATGGCTCTCACTATTTTGAGGTATGTTCCATCTATACCTACATGTTCGAGGGTTTTTATCAAGAAGCGTTGCTGTATTTTATCAAAAGCTTTTTCCTCGTCTAATGATATAATCATGTGGTTTTTGTTTTTATATCTGTTGATGTATTTAATTATGTTTATGGTCTTGCGAATATTGAAATAGCCCTGCATCCAGGGGATAAAGTCTACTTGGTTGTAGTGGATGATTTTTGAGATGTGTTGTTGGATTCAGTTTGCTAGGATCTTGTTGAGAACTTTAGCATCTATGTTCATCAAGGATTTTGGCCTGTAGTTCTCATTCTTTGTTGGATCTTTTCATGGTTTGGGTATCAATGTGATATTAGCTCCATAAAATGATTTTGGGAGAGTTCCATCTTTCTCAATTGTCTGGAACACTTTCAGTAGGATTGGTATTAGTTCCGCCTTGTATGTTTTTTAGAATTCTGCTGGAAAGTCATCTGGTCCAGAGTTTTTTTTGGTAGGTAATTTTCTTATGACATAGTCAATTTTCTGGATTGTTATTGGTCTATTTAGGGTCTCAATTTCTTCTTGTTTCAATCTGGGGAGGTTGTGTGATGTCAGAAACTCCTCCTTTTCATCTAGGTCTTCAAGTTTGTTTCCATACAAGTGTGCATAGTGGTCTCTGATAATCTTTTGCATTTCTGCTGAGTCAGTTGTGACTTGATCTTTTGCATTTCTGATTGTGTTTATTTGGGCTTTTTCTCTCTTTTCTTGTTCAGTCTAGCTAGGAGTCCATCAATCTTGTTTATTCTTTCAAAGAACCAGTTTTTTGTTTGTTGATTTTTTGTATTGTCTTTTTGTCTTCTATGTCCCGAATTTCGGCTTTTATTTTGGTGATCTGGATTTTTCTGCTGAAGTTAGGGTTTTGATGGTCTTGCTTTTCCAGTTCCCTTAGGTGATTTATTAGGCCTTTAACTTGTGAGCTTTCCATTTTCTTCATGTGTGTTCGTAGACATATGAATTACTCTCTTAGTACTACTTTCATGGCACCCTAAAGGTTTTGGTGAAATGTTTATTCATTTTCATTTGTTTCCAGCTATCTTTTAATCTCCATTTTGATTTCCATGTTGACCCAGGAGTTGTTTAGCAGCATGGTGGTTAATGTCCATGTCTTTGTGGGTTTTGGAGGAACTTTGTTGGTGTTGATATTTATTTTTATTCTACTGTGGTCTGAGAAGGTCCATGGCAGAATTTCAATCTTATAGATTTTGTTTATGCTTGATTTATGGCTGAAAATGTGGTCAATTTTAGAGTACGTTCTGTGTGGTGATGAGTAGAATGCATATTCTGTGGTTGTTGGATGGAGTGTTCTGTAAGTATCTATTAAGTCCATTTGGTCAAGTGTAATGTTGAGGTTATGGATCTCCTTGTTGATTTTTTGTCTTGATGACCTGTCTAGGGTTTTGACTGGGTTATTTAAGTTCCCAGCTATGATGGTGTTAGAGTCAACATCTTTTTAAAGTTTGTCTAGAAGCTGCTATGTGAAAGTTGGTGCTCCTATGTTGGGTGCATTTATGTTCAGGATGGATATTTTTTGTTGATTGATTGAATCTTTTATCATTATGTAGCGACCTTCTGTATCTTTTAAACTTTTTGATAGCTTAAAGGGCATTTTGTCTGATATAAGATCATGACTCCTGCTTTCTTTTGTGTTCCGTTCTCCTGAAATTTTGTTTCCCATTCTCTTACTTTGAGTCTTTGAGTATCCTTTCTGGTGAGATGAATGTCTTGGAGACAATATATTATAGCTTCATGATATTTTATCCATTTTGCCATTCTATGTCTTTTCAGTGGTGCATTTAATCCATTCACATTTAGTCTATTATTGAGATGTGAGAGTGTATCCCTGTCATAAAGTTCTTATAGAGTTTGTTGTTGTTGCTGCTGTTTGTTTGTTGTCTTTCTTATGATATTTGGGTTGATTCATGTGTGTTTTCAATCTTTTCCCTGCATTCTTCAGAAGGGTGTTGTTGTTCTTTTTTGCCTTTCTTCTGTTTTTTAATACTTTCTTTTCTTCCTAATTAATTGATATATTTGTTATAAAGATGTGGGGTACAATTCAGGGTTAGGTATATAAACATTGATCATGCAGGTACATTTGTTGATGAGGTATGCCCCTCCCTCCCATAGCAGTTTCCCTTAACTGCCAGTCCCACCTCCCTCCCCTGACAGTTTTCACTATGTCAATCACTTTCTTATAGCATTATAATTGTTCAAGGTCACCTTATGAGTGAGAACATATGGAACTCAGTTCTTTGTTTCTGTGATAAATCACTGA
>NW_007261534.1:65711-80504 GCF_000164805.1 Carlito syrichta
TGGGGAATTGCTGGGTCATATGGAAGGTCAATTTCTAGTTCTTTCAGAAATCACCACACTGTCTTCCCAAGAGGTTGTATTCGTCTGCATTCCCACCAGCAGTGTAGAAGCATTCCTTTTTCACCACATCCTCGCCAGCATCTATTGTTGTTTGTTTTATTAATGATGGTCATTCTTACAGGGGTTAGGTGGTATCTCAGTGTGGTTTTGATTTGAATTTCTCTGATGATGAGTGAGGCTGAGCACTTTTTCATGTGTCTGTTGCCTGCCCATATATCTTCTTTTGAGAAGTGTCTATTCATATCTTTTGCCCACTTTTTAAAGGGGCTGCTGGTTTTTTTCCTTTTGGCACATCTGAGTTCCTTGTAGATCCTAGATGTTAGGCCTTTGTTGGATAAACAGTTGGCAAATATTTTTTCCCATTCTGTGGGCTGTCTCCCTGCTTTCTTGATGGTTTCTTTTGCTTTGCAGAAGCTCATTAATTTGATGAGGTCCCACTTGTCTATTTTATTTCTTAAATTATTGGCATTAGGGTTCTGAATAGGAATTGGTTCCCAGTTCCAATTTTCATAAGGGTGTCTCATGCGCTTTCTAAGATTCTTATGGTTTGAGGTTTTACATTCAGGTCTTTGATCCATTTAGAGTTAATTTTTGTGTATAGTGATAGGTAGGGGTCCTGTTTCAATCTTCTACATGTGGTCAGTCAGCTTTCCCAGCAACATTTACTGGTGGATGTTGTTGGAGGCTTTGTCGAAGATGAGTTGGCTGAAGAATTGAGGCTTTGCTTCTGGAATCTCTATCCTGTTCCATTGGTTTATATGCCTGTTCTTGTACCAATACCAGGCTGTTTTGATTACTGTAGGCTTATAGTAAAGTTTGAAGTCTGAAAGTGTGATACCTCCTGCTTTGTTTCTTTTGCTAAGGATTGTTTTAGCTATTCATGGTCGTTTATGTTTCCATATGAATTTCTGTATTGCCATTTCTAGGTCTGAGAAGAATGATGTTGGTAGCTTAATGGGTATAGCATTGAATCCGTAGATTGCCTTTGGTAGGATGGACATCTTAACAATGTTGATTCTTCCTATCCATGAGCATGGAATCTTTGTTCCTTTTTTTGTGTCTTCTTGGATTTCTTTAAGTAGTGTTTTGTAATTTTCATTGTAAAGGTCTTTCACTTCTCTGATTAGGAAGATGCTGAGGTATTCAATTTTTTTGGTGGCTATTGTGAATGGGATTGTGCCTTTTATTTGGTTCTCTGCCTGTTTGTTGTTGGTGTAGAGAAATGCAACTGTCTTTTGCACATTAATTTTGTACCCTGAGAACTTCCCAAAGTCTTTATCAGTGCAGGCAGGTTTTTGACAGATTCTCTTGGATTTTCAAGGTATAGAATCATATCATCAGCAAATATGATAAGAAATACTTTCTTAAGTATTTCTTGTAGAGCTTGTCTGGAGGTAGCATAAGGTCTTAGGGATTGTATGTCTGGGAAGGATTTTAATTCTCCATCACTGATGAAATTTAGCTTAGCTAGGTGGGTAATTATTGGTTACAATTGTTTATCTTTGAGAACTTTGAAGATTGGGCTCCATGCTCTCCTAGCCTGAAGTGTTTCTGTAGATAATAAGTCTGCTGCTATTCTAATTGGTCTTTCCCCATAGGCAGTCTGACCCTTTTCTTTTGCTGGCTTTAGGATTTTTTCTTTTATTCCTACTTTGTGTAGACAAATTACTATGTGTCTAGGAGTTGGTCTTCTCATTTGTTGTCTTGCAAGGGTTCTCTGAATCTCTTGTGCTTGAATGGACACATCACTGATGAGATGAAGGAAGTTTTCTTGGATAATTTTATGGAATATTTGTTCCACGGTAGTCTCTGATTCTCTATCTGCCTCAGGAATTCTGATTAATCTTAGGTTTGGCCTCTTGAAATAATTGCTCATCTCTCAGAGGTTTTGTTCTGTTTTTTAATACTTTCATTCTATGTTTTTAATAGTTTGGTCCTCAAGCTCTGAGATTCTTTCCTCTGCTGGTTAATTCTGCTTTCCATGCTTATCAGTTTGTTATTTATTTCATTCACTGTATTCTTTATTGTTGATATCTCAGTTATCAACTCCTTCATTCTTTCCTCTTGTCTCTTCTCAATTCTATTTATTCTTTCTGTTAATGTCTTGATATCTGGGTTTGTGGTTTGAGACCAGTCATTTTTTGTTTTCTGAAGTTTGTATTCTCAGTGGCTGACCTCCCAGGGATCTGTGTGAGATCCATGTTCTCCCTTTGGTTTTTCTTCATTTGTGTAGATTTTCTCCCCACTTTTTCTTTTTACCTCTTCTTTAATTTTATTTTTCCGGGATGGAGGTAGCTTTTACTTCTGTTTGCTCAGTATCCTATTCTTCTTTTATGTGGATCCTTTGGCTTTCCTCATTTCTGAAGCTGGACTATGGGTGGGGGTTGTACCTTTTGCCATTTTGAGATTTAATTAGGGGGAGATCTGTGATTCAGAAACTATCTGAAGATCCCAGTATCCACTTATAGGTGTGTGGGTCCCCTGAAACCCACTTCCCACTGCCTTACAATCTGTCCATGCAATGTGGGTATAGGTTTTCCCCCTGAAAGCAAAGTGAGATATGACAAAGGAAAAGAGTGGCAAAAGGAAGGAGGAGGATGAAAGGAAGGTGGAAAGAAAGAAGAAGAGGGAAAACAGACAGGTATACCAACTAACAAATTAAAAGAGACATAAGACAGAAAAGATTAAAAAAAATACAGACAGTCATACTAACACACAAACTGACAACCCCTGCTTTGACGTACTCTTTCTCAAAAATACCTGTACACAAACATGAAGTTTAAAAAAACAGCAATAGACTTCTGGCAAGATGGCAATGGGGCAGCCGGGTCTATGAGACCCTCTGCAAAGGAGAACACAGAGGGTCTCTGGCTCTCTCCCCGGGGGCTGTGGATCCCGTCAGCAGCCTGCTTTTCACACGGAGTTCGGCCATCGCCACCACTGGGACATCGTTGCGGTCTGGACAGCCACTGCAGCCACAGACACAGCAGCCACCGGCGCTGCTGCAGTCTCCGTGGCAGTCATGGTGCCTCGCACCACCTGAGCCTGAGGCATTCCACGACTTCAGTCCTTGAAGCCCCTGCAGGCAAGATCTGATGGGATCGCTGCCACCTCTGCTGCCACCATGACATCCTGCTGGTCGTGCGTCTCCTCCCATATGCCCTGAGGCAGGCTCTCATCTCTGGCCTCTGCCTGACTCCTGTCCAGCTCCACCCCCTCTGGGGATGTGAGATAGCACCACCTGCTGGTGATTCCAGGTAACAACACTGAAACAGGACAAACAAGATTGAAAAACAGACACAGGCCAGATTTGAGTGGTGAACTGAGTGGTGAGCTGAACTGTCCTTCACAGCAGGCCCTAACTGTGAACAAATTTACCAGCTTGAGAAGACAGCTAGAAATCAGAGCTGAAAGAACATTGGACTTAAGTGAAAAGTCTCAGAGTGTGCTTGATTGGTTCTGTTAGTTTAATGACTTGATTCTATACCTACTGTTTTGTTCCTTTTTTTCCTCTTCATTTTCTTCTCTTTTCTCCTTTCTGAAAACCATATCTTTGTATAGTGGAACAGCACACCAATAAGATGGTCAGTTAGCTTGGATGTTAGCATCATTGTATGTTTTAGTTTTGTTTGCATGGGAGTTGGTTAGTCTGTTGCCGTGGTCTATTGTTTTTATCTATTTCAGTTTAGGTCTCTCTCCCCATTTGTTGGTACACTTGTCTGTTTCCTGCCTTACTCCTCTCTCTCTCTCTCCCCTCCTCTTCCCCCCACTGTCTGCTCCATTCTCTTCCCTCTGCTAACCTCATTTTATTTCAGGGAGTAAACCTACAGCCCCAATGCATGGACAGATTCTAAGGCAGTGGGAAGTGGGTTTCAGATTATCCATACACCTGTTGGTAGATACCAAGACCTGCAGATAGATTGTGAATCACAGCTGCCCCCTTCAGTAAATCTCAAAACAGCAAAAAGGACCATCCACAGCCTACAGTACAACTCCAGATTGAATAAAGTAGGAGGGCTTACATAAAGAAGAATAGGAGATTGAACAAACAGAAGTAAAAGCAACCCCTCACCCCTGAATAACAGAATTAAAGAAGATGGTGATGTGGAAGGAAGGAAAAAGTAGGGAGGGAAAAAACCACACAAATGAAGAAAAACCAAAAGAAGAATATAGGTCTCACACAGACCCCTGGGAGGTCAGACATTGAGAAAACACACTCCAGAACACAAACAATGAAGAGCCCCCAGAATGACTGGTCATGTGCAACAAACCCAGACATCAAGACATTAGTAGAGAGTATTAAAAAGTTGAGGAGAGACCAGAGGAAAATAGGAAAGAGCTGATGTCAGAAATAGCAGCAGTAAACAATACTGTGAGGGAAATAAATAACAAACTAATAAGCATGGAAAGCAGAATTAGCCAAGCAGAAGACAGAATCTCAGAGCTCAAGACCAAAACACAGAACTAACCCAAACTGTCAAATCATAGAAAAGAAGCTCAAAAAGACAGAACAAAACCTTCAAGAGATGAATGACCATTTCAAGAGACTGAACCTAAGAGTAATTCACCTTTCTGAGGCAGAGAGAGAAACAGAGGCCACACTGGAACAAGCATTTCATGGAATCATTCAAGAAAACTTCCCTCATCTCATTAGTGATGAAAAAATCCAAACACAAGAGATTCATAGAACCCCTGTAAGATGACAAATGAGAAGACCAACTCCCAGACACATAATAATTCACCTAAACAAGGTAGCTATAAAAGAAAAAATCCTAAAGACTGCAAGAGAAAAAGGTCAGACTATGTACCAGGGAAGACCAACTAGAATAGCAGCAGATTTATCTACACAGACCCTCCAGGCTAGGAGAGTGTGGAGACCTATCTTCAAAGTTCGAAAAGATAAACAATTTCCTACCCATCCAAGGTAAGCTTCATCAGTGAGAGAAAATTGAAATCTTTCCCAGATAGCCAATCCCTAAGAATCTACGCTGCCACCAGACCATCTCTACAAGAAATACTTAAGAAAGTATTGAACACAGAAGAAAAAGAATAAAGAACATCAATGTTCTTCACAAGAGTACAGGCAAAAGATTAAAAACACACATGATCCAACTCTAAAACTAAAAGAAAGACAACACACAGACAGGAAGAACAACAACTCTGTAAGAACATTATGATACAGATCAACTCTCACATTTCAATAATTAGTTTGAAAGTGAATGGACTAAACGCACCATTGAAAACACATAGAATGGAAAAATGGATAAAACATCTCCAGGCAACAATCTATTGCCTTCAAAAGACTCACCTCACTAGAAAGGACACTCACAGACTCAAAGTAAGAGGATGGGAAGCAAATTTTCAGGTGAATGGAACACAAAAGAAAGGAGGAGTCACGATCTTAATCTCAGAAAAAATATCCTTTAAGCTACCAAAATTTAAAAAGATACAGAAGGCCACTACATAATGATAAAAGTCTCAATCCATCAACACGAAATATCCATCCTAAACATATATGCACCGAACATAGGAGCACCAACTTTCATAAAGCAGCTCCTAGGTAAACTAAAAAAGATATAGACTCCAATACAATCATAGCTGGGGACTTTAATACCCCACTCACAACCCTAGACAGATCATCGGGACAAAAAAATCAGCAATGAGATCCAAAACCTCAATGTAACTCTTGATCAAATGAACTTAATCGATACCTACAGAACTCACCACCCAAAGACCACAGAATACACATTCTACTCATCACCACATGGAACGTTCTCTAAGATCGACCACATACTTGGCCATAAATTAAGCATAAGAAAATTTAAAAGGACCGAAATTTTACCATGCACCTTCTCAGACCACAGTGGAATAAAAATAAACACTGACACCAACAAGGTCCCCCCAAAACCCACAAAGACATGGACACTAAACAGCATGATGCTAAACAACTCCTGGGTCAATGATGAAATCAAAACAGAGATTAAAAGATACCTGGAAACAAATGAAAATGAAGAAACATCTTACCAAATCTCTGGGACTCCATGAAAGCTGTAGTAAGAGGGGAATTTGTATCCCTACAAACACACATGAAGAAAATGGAAGGATCACAAATTAACAGCCCAACAAGCCACCTAAGGGAGCTGCAAAAGCAAGACCACAAACACCCTAATTTCAGCAGAAGAATCCAGATCACCAAAATAAAAGCCCAAATCCAGGACACAGAAGACAAAAACATAATACAAAAAAAATCAATGAAACAAAAAGCTGGTTCTTCGAAAGGATAAACAAGATCGATGGTCCCCTAGCTAGACTGACCAAGAAAAAGAGAGAAAAAGCCCAAATAATCACAATCAGAAACACAAAAGATGAAGTCATATCTGACCCTGAAGAAATACAAAAGATCATCAGAGACTACTATGTACATTTGTATGGAAACAAACTTGAAAACCTTAAGGAAATGGAGGGCTTTCTGTCATCACACAACCTGCCTAAGTTGAAACAATAAGAAATTGAGACCCTAAGTAGACCAATAACAATCAAGGAAATTGACTATGTAATAAAACAACTACCCACACACACACAAAAAAGCCCTGGACCAGATGGCTTTCTAGCAGAATTGTACAAGACATTTAAAGAGGAACTGATACCAATCCTACTGAAGGTATTCCAGGTGATTGAGAAAGAAGGATCTCTCCCCAAATCATTTTACAAAGCTAACATCACATTGATACCCAAGCCAGGTAAAGACCCAACAAAGAAAGAGAACTACAGGCAAATATCTTTGATGAACATAGATGCTAAAATTCTCAATAAGATCCTAGTGAACTGGATTCAACAACACATCTCAAAAATCATCCATCATGACCACGTAAACTTCATACCTGGGATGCAAGCCTGGTTCAACATTTGTAAAACCATAAATGTAATTAAATACATCAACAGATGTCAAAACAAAAACCACATGATTACATCATTAGATGCAGAAAAAGCTTTTGATAAAATCCAGCTTGTCTTCTTGATAAAAATCCTCGAACATCTAGACATACGGGGAACATATCTCAAAATAGTAAAAGCCATCTATGAGAAACCCATAGCCAGCATATTCCTAAACAGACAAAAATTGGAACCATTTCCCCTGAAAACTGGAACAAGACAAGGATGCCCACTCTCACCCTCTCCTGTTTAATATAGTATTGGAAGTCCTGGCTAGAGCAATCAGAGAAGAGAAGGCTATCAGGAGTATCCAAATAGGAAAAGAGGAAGTCAAGTTATCTCTCTTTGCAGTTGACATGATCGTGTACCTTGGAAACCCAAGAGAATCTGTCAAAAACCTCCTTACACTGATAAAGGACTTTGGCAAAGTCTCAGGATATAAAATAAATGTGCAAAAGACAATCGCATTTCTTTACACCAATAATAAACAGAAACCCAAATAAAAACCACAATTCCATTCACAATAGTCACGAAAAAATGAAATACCTTGGCATCTTCCTAACCAGAGACATGAAAGACCTTTACATGAAAACTACAAAACACTGCTCAAAGAAATCAAAGGTGACACAAACAAGTGGAAAAATATCCCACGCTCATGGATTGTAAGAATCAACATTGTGAAGATGTCCATCCTACCTAAAGCAATCTACAGATTTAATGCAATACTCATCAAATTACCAGCAACATTCTTCTCAGACCTAGAAAAGACAACACAGGAATTCACTTGGAAACACAAATGACCAAGAATAGCCAGAACAATCCTCAGCAAAAAAAACAAAGCAGGTACCAGACTTCAAACTTTATTATAAAGCTGCAATAATAAAAACAGCTTGGTATTGCTACAGGAACAGGCATACAGATCCATGGAATAGAATTGAGATTCCAGAAGCAAAACCTCAATTTCTCAACCAACTCATCTTCGACAAAGCCTCCACCACCTACCACTGGGGAGAGGAGAGGAGAACCTATTCCCCGTAAATGGTGCTGGGAAAACTGGCTGACCACATGCAGAAGATTGAAACAGGACCCCTATCTATCCCCATGCACCAAGGTTAACTCCAAATGGATCAGAGACCTAAATATAAAACCTCAAACCAGAAGAAACTTAGAAAATGAAGGACATACCCTCATGGAAATTGTTAGTGGCATCCAATTCCTGAACAAAACCCGAAACCCATAGGCCATAAGAGATAAGATAGACAAGTGGGACCTCATTAAGCTGAGAAGCTTCTGCAAAGCCAAAGAAACCATCAAGAGAGCAGGGAGACAGCCTACAGACTGGGAAAAAGTATTTGCCAACTCCAGGTCTGACAAAGGCTTAACATCTTGGACCTACAAGGAACTGAAACATGCTGAAAAGAAAAAAACAAACAACCCCATTATAAAATGGGCAAAAGATATGAACAGACACTTCTCAAAGGAAGACATCCAAGCAGCCAACAGACACATGAAGAAATGATCAACTTCACTAATCATCAGGGAGATGCAAATCAAAACCCCACTGGGATACCACCTAACTCTAGTCAGAATTGCAATTATCAATAACAGAAAATAACAGTTGCTGGAGAGGGTTTGGCGAAAGGGAACACTTCTACACTGTTGGTGGGAGTGAAAACTAGTGCAACCTCTGTGGAAAACAGTATGGCGATTCCTAAAAGCTCTAAATATTGACCTCCCATATGACCCTGCAATCCCCCTACTGGGAATATACCCTGAAGAACTCAAATCACTCTATCAAAAAGATACCTGCACACGTATATTTATCACAGCATTGTTCACAATAGCAAGAACCTGGAAGCAACCATGCTGCCCATCAAAAGAGGACTGTATTAAAAAAAGTGGTACATATACACGATGGAATACTATGCAGTCATAAAAAAGAACAAAATCATGAATTTCGCAGTAACCTGGATGGAACTAGAGTCTATAATACTGAGTGACCTCTCACAGAAACAAAGATCTGAGTATCACATGTTCTCACTCATATAGTGGCCCTTGAACATCCAACGTAATACTATAAGAAAATGACTGACAGTGGTGGGAAACTATGGGGAAGAGGGGAAGGGAGATGGGATTAACAGTAGTAAATATCTGTCTGGGAACAGGGAGATACCTCTTATCAACAAGGTTGCCTGAACGAAACATATTTTTATACCTAACCCTTAACTGTACTCCACAATATCATAATAAAAAATATTGATTATTAAAAAATAAAAAAAAAATAAAAAACAGCAATAAAATAACAGAAACAAAGCAAGTATAAAAAATTAAAAACAGGAAGAGAGAAGAGACAAAAAAGCAAAAACAAAAATAAACAGAACAAACAAAAAGACAAAAAAAACCTTATTCTGAGGCTGTTTCTGTAACTTTAACTTCCTTTCAGCTCTGGTGTTCAACCCCTCCCCTCTGCTCTCAGTGCAAACTGATAGGGTTGCTCTCATCATGGGTCAGATGCTCCACGGACTACTGTGGGAGGAGGGTAGATCAGATCTCAACTCATCTGGCTTACTGCTGCTGTCGTCAAGTGTCCCACTGCTGCTGTCGTCAAGTGTCCCACTCAGATCTGATATGTCTGTTCCTGTTCCAGCACAGGGGAGGGGCATCTGTCTCTCTGAGTTTGATGAGATAACCTCTATGTCCCAGGTTGGAGGCTTGGTGGAGCTGAGCAGGGCATTGCAGGTCTCTGCCTGGTCCTGGGACAGAGAAAATGACTCCGGTCAGCGTTTCCTCTCCAGTGGTGGGGCTCCTCTCCAGCTTTCCTTGATCTGCTCTCTCCATGGATCCGGGGCTCATGCCATTCTGCTGTCACAGGTGATGGTGTGGGCTGGGCACCAGGTGGTGAAGATCAGCTGTATGCCACATCCTTTTCTCAGGAGAGCCCTGAAAACAGCAGGTAATCCTGCGTGCCAGTGGCTCCAATCTCAGGGTGGTGGAGGGTTGCAGTCACCTCTGGAGGAGAACCCTGGCTGCATGAACCCGAGTCTCCCCCCAGACAGACTTTCACTCACCCACTGGCACACACCCACTCAAGCAGAAAGTTTTATGGACACTTGCTTTTGCAGAGTCTCTCACAGTCTGACCTGTGCCATCGCTATCATGCTGGAAATCCATCCTGTACATCTTTTGTTAAACTTGTACCTAAGTATTTCCTTTTCTTTGGTGCAGTTGTAAGTGCTATTGAGTTTTTATTTTGGTTTCTGTCTATTGTCAGTATATATAAATATAATTTTTGTGTGGGTAAATCTTATATCCTGCTATTTTATTAAAGTTACCAATTAGTTCTTGAAGTTTTTAAAACATAGTGTCCTTGAGATTTTCTATGAAAACCATCATGTCATTTGCAATGAGGACAGTTTAATGTCTTCCTTTCCAATCTGTATGCCTTTAAGTTTCTTTTCTTGCCTTACTGCAGTGAGTAGAATGGGAATGGTGGGAGGAGGCTTTCTTGCCTTGCTTCCAGTCTTAAAGGGAAAGCTTCAGTCTTTCACCATTAAGCATGATATTAGCTGTAAGTTTTTGAAGATGATCTTTATAAGACTGAGGAAATTCCTCTCCTTTCCTAGTGTACTTTTTTTTTTTTTTAAAACCATAATTGGGTGTTCATTTAATGCCTTTTCTGTGTTAATTGGTATAATCTTATGATTTTTTATTAGCTGTTTGATATGATAGATTACACTGGTTTATTGTAGAATATTGGACTAGACTTGCATACCTGGAAAAATATTCTTCTTTTCTGATGTGAATATTTATTACTATAATTTCTCCTGTCAGCACTGCTTTAGCTGTAGCCATTTGATCTGTTGTGTTTTTAGTTTCATTTAGTTCTATTTTAAAATTTCCCCTGAAACTTAATCTTTGACCTATAGATTATTTATAAGTGTGTTTTTCATTTCTTTTCTTTTTTTTTGGAGTTGGAGTCTCACTCTGTCACCCAGACTGGAGTGCAGTGGCCACTCCCAGCCACCACAGTCTCGACCTGCTGGGCTCTGGCGATCCTTCCGCCTCAGCCTTCCAAGTAGCCAGAATTACAGGCATGTGCTACCATGCCCGGCTGATTTTTTTATTTATTGTAGAGATGAGGTCTCGAACCCGCGGGGTCAGGCAATCCACTCACCTCAGCCTCCCAAAGGTGCAGGATTACAGGCTGAGCCACCCAGCCTGGCTTGTTTCATTTCTTAATGTTAAAGATTTTCCTGTTGTCTTTCTGTTACTGAATTATAGTTAATTCACTTATGGTCAGACAGCTTACACTATATTCATTTTTTTAAGTTTGTTGATTTTTTAGTTCAGGTTTATGGTCTATTTTTGTGACTATTCTGTGGTCTTAAAGTAATCTAGTTTCCCTATTTACAAAATAACACTAGTATAACTCACAAATAGAAATTCTATACAATCAGGCCAAGAAACACTTGTGACTTCCCAGCACTGTCCTTTTGTTGTATTTGTAATTTGATATAGAAGGCAGAAAGTTTACTGGAATGTGAGAAGGTTAGTATGTTTGACTTCTGTGCTTCCAGAACTCCCCAGGGATGCCCCCCAGGGAGGTCCCCGTTATGAGGGGAGGGCAGGATGCACTCATCAGCCCTGGCAGAGGCATCATCATTGCAGTTCCCAGGATGTAGCCTTCGCGTAGAACTTGCCTTGGGCAAGGACTCAGAAGTTGTCCTGTCACAGGCCTAGCGGGTTCCCCAGAACTCAAGCCTTCTACACTGAAGACAGATGTCCTTGCTGTGCCACTGCTGTGTGCACCCCACTCCACTCGGGAGCCAGGTTTAGGTGGCCTGCAAACCTGCATGCCCCAACCTGCTGCTGCCCCTGCTCCCCAGACATTGGGTTTCTGCCTCTGGCTGCATCTCCTCCCTGAGGCTGCCTCAGCTGCTCCATTGTCAGTGGCATGTCTTGCAAATTGTGTATGTTGTCTGTTGCTTTGGTTCAGTGTTGGTTCCCAGTGCCTTGGACAATAGCTGGCACAGAGAAAGCACTCTCACAGAGAAATACTGAACAAAATGTTTCCAAAGCATCTTCAGATACTTGAGGCGGGAGATGAGGTCCTGCTGTGACTAGCTCCTGGGCAAGGGGCTCTGTCTACCCCTGACTTTGTGCTCCACTGACCCACGAGTACCTGAGTGGGAATGAGGATCCCAGGGCTCCCTCAGGTCTTTTAATAGCTCAATTGAGTGAAATCATCCCAGGAAGTGCCTTGGGTTATGTACATGCCTGATCCCATGGTTCATACTGATCAGCATTTTCCTGCCTGAGGATTTGGGGTTGTATCTCTCATTCTTATAAGGTGGTTGTTAGTAAAAGCCCTAGTGAACAAGATTGGAGCAATCCTCCTAACTTTTGCGCTTTGCATAATCATGCTCCAGAGGAGTTCCCAGTGCAGCATTTGAGAAACTCTATGGTCAGAACTAAGGCTTCTGTGACCTTACACTGTATACAATCATCTTAGAACAGTTCTGACACCATCCTAAATAAAAATATTTCATAACATAAAGGGGATAAGACTTTTCCCCATGTGTCCCTCATCCAACCCCTGGAG
The DNA here is from genome assembly GCF_000164805.1 of Carlito syrichta. Classification (NCBI taxonomy): domain Eukaryota; kingdom Metazoa; phylum Chordata; class Mammalia; order Primates; family Tarsiidae; genus Carlito; species Carlito syrichta. The sequence continues at coordinate 78,307 of NW_007261534.1, forward strand.
TTACGTTTTAGGGATGGCTGCCATGGCTCCTGTCTGCTGGAAGCACACAGATTGGTCCTTTCCTACCCACTTTACTTAATTGAAGCAAAATGATGCAGCTTTTGGGCAAGACTGTTTCAAAGTTCTGGATCCTTTTATATTGAATTTAGGAGTTCATGTACTGTCTAGTTAGAAAATTAACTGTGAAATTAAATTCACAGTGATGAACAGAGTACACCTTTAGTGTCCCAGGGAGTCTCTACTTTAATTTAGAGGAGTGGGAAGAGCATTCTGAAATTCAGCAATGAACATTCACAGTGCAGCTTTGCAGACCTCCAAGTTGGGTTTTCCAAATTCCAGTTCTGATGATATTTTGCAAAACTGCAGTTTAAATGACAGTGTGGCCAGTGGCTCTGCCCCCCACCCAATTCGTTCTCTTCTGTCTTTGAGTCTCTTTTTATTGATGATTCATGGAGCACACTGTTTCCCACAGCATCTGCAAACATGCTCCATTACCTTGTTCCAGAGGTATGGTTCCTTTTCTTCCTTGAAAAGTACTCTTCTTTGGAAAGCACTCCTCAGGACTGCAGGGAAACTGGTGGGTTATGTAATACACCCTTTGCTTAGCAGACACATATTGAACTACAAAGACATTTTTGCCATTGAAGCAGTCGGGATGGGATACAGGTCTTCTGACCACTGGGCCATGCTGCCCATGGGTTTTTGTGACAAGCTCCGAATCCAGTGTTTCAAGGTTTCTCCAAGTGGGTAGCCACACAATTCCTGAGAAGAATGGTGAGTATTTTTGCCGAGTGGTCTCGAAGGGTGTGGTACCCATCTGGCCATGTCCTGGGTGGCTCTCCTTTGTGTGCCTTTGTTGTCCCCGCACATGCCGGCAGTGAGCTGGGACACCCTTGCTGGAAGCCAGATCAAACGAGAGATGTGTGTGGGGTGAAGCCAGCACATGAGAAGGACCACAGCAAGACTGAGGACTTTGGCTTTGAGGAAGATGTTGCTGCTGATTCCCAGAAGAGCTAATGTGCGGGGACAAGCCCCATCCTGAGCATTCTGCGTTCACACACAACTCACAGCCCCACGAGGTAGGCTTTGGTGTTGCCTTCACTTGCACATCAAGCACAGAGAAGTCAGATCACTTGCCCAGAGTCCTCAAGTGGTAAAGGCTGGCACAGGCGGGCCTGCCAGAGGCTGCCTTGGGAGTCCACCTTCTATCTGGAGCGGGATACCTCTTGAGGCACAGGAAGGTAGGAGGACTGGCCGGTGTATGTGTGTCTGTCCCACCCCAACGTGGCTCTGGCTTTGTGCTTCCACAAAAGACTACTGAAAAGGTGCAGTAGGCTGTATAATGTTCCCCATCCCCAAGAGGTCTACATCCTAACCCTGGACCATTGGCATGTGTGACCTCACAGAGCAAGAGGGGCTTGCATGGTGGCTAAGGCCCTTGGGATGTGGAGATGATCTGGGAGAGCTCGTCAACAACATAGAGGAGAACCATCCCCGCTGGTCGGAGGAAGCCATGACTGCAGAATAAGGGTTACGGTGGTGTGCAGTGAGGACTTGACTGGCCTCAGAAGGCTCTGAAGGTGGAAAGAAGGGTCCTGGTCCTGTAGCACAGGCATTCTTTGTGGCAAGGTGGGAGATGGGTTCTCCTCTTGAGACCTCAGAAGTATGGCCACCCTATTCACACCTTGAATCTACCCCCGGACCCACACTGGGCGTCACCTCCAGAGCCCCAGAGGATGGAGTGTGGGAGTCCTACAGTAGCCCAGGGAAAGGAAGGCAGAGAGCCCACAACAGGGTGGTGCTCCTGGTGTTCAGGTGACAATCGGGCGAGGGGGAGTGAACCTTGTGGGTGTGGTCATGCCAGCCCAAGTTCTTCTGGCATTGGCCTCCTCCTGGGGAGGGAAGCAGAGAGGCCCAGGGATGTGTGGCTGAGCTGGGCTGCAGGGTGCTGTGACAGGAGGTACCCAAGCTGTCATCCTGCTCACGTGGTAGTGCCAGGTGAGGCTAACATTGGGTTACTGTCACAGTCACGTTGCAAGGCATGGGGATGTCCCTTTCTTATGCAAGAAGTCTGGGGCTTGGGGAAAGGGGATTCCTTGTCCACAGTTTGATGATCCATCAGGGGCTGTTTGTAATCTTAAGATCTGGCTACTGTGAGTGGGAGGGATCAGGGGAAGGACATTTGGGGCACGTGTGTG
>NW_007261535.1:0-4460 GCF_000164805.1 Carlito syrichta
GGCCAGCCGCCCGTCCCGCGCGGAGCAGGGTTGGCGGGGCGTCACGGGCGTGGTGAACTCTGGTGGCGTGGAGGGCGGGACGGGACCGAGACCGGAAGCGCCCCTGGCCACGAGGGGCCCGGGCCCCGCTGCTCCTCCTGTCTCCGGGCCTGGCCGCGCGGCCTCCTGTGGCAGCTGAGTCCCGAGGCCTGGGCACCCAGCTCCGTCCGCCCGGCCCAGCTAGACTGGGGGCCTGCCCGGACCCCTGGATCCAGAAGGCCCGACCCAGCTTCTGCAGCAGGTGTCCGAGGGCGCTCTCCGTCTGCTTGAAGTAGCCGAGTGTCCTGCAGCGCATCTAGCTGCCCACGGGGATGCGGGTGAACCCGGCCGAGTCCTCTGAGGCCCCTCCCAGCCACCGCTGGGACCTGTCTCCCGCCAAGGCTGGTGGGCCTGGGCCGGACGCAGCCGGTCATCTCCCTGCCCGTCTCACGCTCGCCCTGTCACTTGGGCCGAGGCCGAGGCCACTGCCCCTGCAGGGCTGCTGCTACCCCCCGGACCTGGGCGACAGGGTCGTCGTTTTGGGGTCCTGGGAGTTGAGCTGCCCCCCCCTCACAGTTGCTCCTCCTTACCACCATGGGGTGTCTTCAGGTGCAGACACCTTGGCCTGGCTGGCTCTGTTGTGTTTCTTTCGGGTCTATGGGGAGCATTCAAGAGGCCCCATCCCGTCAGATCCAAGAATAAGTGGGTGACCCAGGCACCTGCGTGCTCTTAGAGACCCAAGGGGGCTGGGTGTTCCATAAGTTAATTAAAAACATGCTGGAAACACCAGGGGTTCCGTCTCTGATGGGCAACAAGTGTTCCAAGGGTAGAAGACCCAGTGCAGACTCGGGTGGGTGTCTGCTGCCCTTGCCCCCCAAGACCCCCACATGAAGTCCCCGAGGCACCCACCGGTGGAAGACACAGAGGACAGGGCTGGAAGGCAGGCCTGGGGTCCCACGTGCACCCACTGAGTGCCCAGAGGCACTTCAGTTTCCACACCTGTAAAGTGGGGTGTGAGGCATGCAGTCCTGTGGCCCCTTTTGGAAGCTCAGCTCAGAGACAAAGGACCCTGTGACCCCAGGCCGGAACTGCTGGGTGAGACGAGCCCTGTCCTGGAAAGCCCCAGGTCCTGGAGGACGACCCAACTGAGGTCAGGACTCCAACTCCAGGACAGCACTCCAAGCCTCATAAGGGGGCCTTGCCACTGGGATCAGGATTATCTGCTGTCCCCCACCCAGTCCTAGTCTCACCAGCCCTGCCCAGGACTGTGTGCCCCCTTATCCAACCTGGCTTTCTAGAGCCCTCAGATGCCACCGGGTCACCCCACTCCTTCCAATCCATTCTGCATTTGCCCCCAGAGCTCCCCCAGCTTCCCAGTGCCTGAAGTGTGGTTTCACCCCACACTTCCTGCAGCTTCTGACCCGTGGGGATGGCGCCCCTCCTGCCAGCTGGTTCTCCACACACCAAGTTCGGCTCTGCATTATCCCCATCCACACTCCCTGGGTGGGCACCAGGACCCCGTCCCCTGCTTCTCTCCCATCCAGCCCCAGACCTCAGACCCACTGCCCGAGACGTCCCCCGGGTCCTCAGCGTGCCCACAGTGATGTCACTTCTCATACTTTAATCTCCCAGCACTGTGCAGGCACCCCCATTCATCCTCCACCCCTCACGTGCCAGCCTCGCCCTCTTGCACTTCAGCATCAGCATGATGCCTCTCCCCACACCCACGCGTAACTGGGCCCAGGCCTGGGACATGTCCCTCAGGCCTCCTCTGAATGGCCACTCCACACCTCCTTTCCTGCAGGCATGGCCGCTGTTCCCCACCCCGACTGCCGCACTCCCTGTGTGAACCCCTTTCTCTGCTCCATGGTGGCCAGGGCGTCATGGCGCCCTCCTCTGCCTCTCACACAGAGGACCCGGACTCCTGATAGTCTTGGTCCCCACGGCCCCAGGCCTGCTAACCCCACCAACTCCTCAGCCCCTGCTCTGGCCACACCAACCCTGCCTCCTGACACCCTTTGTCCCCCATTCAAGGCTACCCTTTGTCACGTGGCTCTCAGCATAGGTGTCCCCTTTGGAGCCTGTCCCCCCGGTTTCCCACATAGCAACAGCCACTCTCTAGATCTCCATCCTCTTCACCTCCCACGTGGCCAGGCCACCTCATAGGAACAGGGGCCTCACCGACGGGACCTCTGCCTACCTGACATCCGCATCCAGCACCGGTGGAGCCACGTGCACTGAAGTCACGAGGCCATGTGCTGACAACGACAGATGCCCCATGCAAATCACAGGTTTCAGGTCAACCCCCACCTGGCCGCCCCGGGTGTCCCCCCATCCCGTGTCTTGCCCTGTCTCCTCTTGGGCCGCCCCATGCCGCACCACCAATGCCCCCTCCCTCAGCCAGCTTTGACCAGTGGCGCCCCTCACCACACCTGGACATGGCCATGGCATGGGCCACAGCCCCCAACTGTGCTGTTGCCCATCTCGTGTGCAACCCATGGGCCACCAAGTCCACACCCCAATCCCCTCAGACACTGTGTTTCAAGCTGCTCCTGATGCGGACCCTGCTCTGCCTGTGAGACTCCTCCCCTTGAGACTGCCCGATTGGCTCCTACGCTAGGCTGCCCCGTCCCTGCCCTGGGGCAGGATCAGGGCCTGCCCCCTCCCACCTTGTGGCCCAGTGCCCTGGCCTTGCCCCTCCCAAATAAGGACCCCAAGGTCCAGTGGGCTGACACCTGCCTGGGCCTGGTGGCATAGCTGGCTGAGGCCATGTCCACCGGGCTCCGGCACCCAGTTCACGACTACCGGCCACTCTCCCAGGCTCCCCACCCCACCCTGATGTACAGAAAGTCCAGGCAGAGCGGAGCCCACCCCGGCCTCTGGGGAGGAGTCGGGGGAGGGCCTTGCTGCTGGGCCTGTCTCCCAACCCCAGAGCCCAGCATGCAGGCAGGATGTCACCTGTGGCTCTGGGGTGGGCTGCAGGAACCAGTGACCCTTGGAGGGGTCTGCTCTGGGATGCCCATCCCCACCCACCTCTCCAGCACAGACCCCTGAGAGTCCAGGCCTGGAATCACATGGCACCAGGGGGCAGCAGTGCCTTGTGTGTGCAGCCTGTGGCCACCTCATTCTAGCCGGTGGTGCCCACCCACTGGACCACAAGGGAGGGAGAAGGCAGTCTCCCCTGACCCCCCCAGCCCTCCATTAGCATCTGGGCAGAGCCTTACCAGAGGTGGAGAAAAGAGCACACTGGCTGGCTGGGGATGAATTCTGCTCTGGGCACTGGGGCTGGGGAGGGGTTGAGCCCAGACAGACCCTGGGCAGGGGGCCTTGAGGACAGGACACATGGGGAGGGACCACAGACAGAAGCAAGGCCCATCCCAGAAATGTTCCCATTTATATAGTGAGGCACAGCCGCACAGGGGACCGTGCCCCAAAGGAGGCTTGAGCGCAAGACTGGGCGCCATTGGGCGGGAGTGAGGGACCACACAGGAGAGGCGCCCAGGCAGAATCCTGGCCGCGCAGGCTGTCACAGGCCTGCCGCCCGGCCCCAAGCCACGTCCTCTGCCAGGTCCTGAGCATGGGAGCTGGAGGCTCAAAGACAAGACAACTAGCCAGGGTCACAGGAGTCACCGCTGGACCCACAAAAGTGTTGCGCAGCCTGAGCCTGCCTTGCATGTGACACCCACCCCACTTCCCACCTGCCACAGCATCCCCCCAGCCCCAGCCCTGCCCACCAGGCTGCTCATCCCTCCCTGCCTGTCGAACCCAGCCCTCCCCTTCCCTGACGGTTGGGGAGAACGTGGAGAGGTGCTCAGGGAGGTAGTGGCAAGTTCTGGGCACCCTGCTCTGGGCTGTCCCATCAGCAACACCCAGATTGGGGTCTCCCTGAGCCGGGCCAGGCCTGGGCGTCTGTGTCTCACGTCTTACAAGCTCCGGCTCACACCTGTCATCCCAGCACTTTGGGGTGCAGAGGCAAGAGGATTGCCTGAGTCCAGGGGTCCAAGACCAGCCCGTGCAAGCCCTCATCTCTACAATAAATCCAAAAATTAGCTGGGCATGGTGGGGTGAGCCCGTAGTGTCAACTACTTGGAAGGCTGAGGTGGAAGGATGGCCTGAGCCCAGCAGGTCGAGGCTGCGTTGGCTGTGAGCGTGCCACTGCACTCCAGCCTGGGCAATAGCGTGAGACTCTGACTCAGAAAAAACAAAACAAAAACAAACTCTGGATCTGTCCACAGTTCTCATGGGACACCCCCTACCACCACCCCCTGCAGGTGCTGATGCAGCCTGGCCACCAGACCTTCCTCAGGCGGGGCAGGGGGAAGGTCCAGGGCATACCCACAACTCACCCAGGGCTGCCCATTTCCCCACACGGAGGGCACGGTTGACCACCCTCACTTCCGACACCTGTCCTGATCCCATCTGCTACTCAACAGACCCAAGAC
>NW_007261535.1:4508-9914 GCF_000164805.1 Carlito syrichta
TGAGGGCTGGGAGTGCATCCAGGAGAATGTGTGGCTGCAGGGGTGGGGAGGCAGGGGAGGAGGCAGGAGCCTGAGCGGCCCCGACATGTCCTGGGCATCCCATGGCTCTGTGTTGAACTCTCCCAGCCCCAGGCAGCCTGGAGAGGCCAGAGCAGACCTGGCACCCCAACTCCAGCCTGAAATTCTGGGCCTCACCTGCGCAGCCAGGCTCCCCCCACCCCCTCCCCCACCCAGGATGGCTCAGACAAGGTCCCATTGGCACACACCAGTCACCAGCATCAGCCGGCGGCCTGCAGTCTTGACACTAGAATGAGTCGGGGTTGCGTGGCTGACCCTCCTGGCCCACCTCCGTACCTGGGCTGTAAAAAGCCATAGTGGGCCTTGGGGTAGAGGCCCCCACTGCTCCCTGCTGGCCTACCCACATCTGGCATCCCAGCTGTTAGGCCCTGTCACCCTGCAGGCACTCAGAGTTCCCAAGCCGATCACACTCCCGCAGACCACCAGCTGGGGGCTCTACAGGTCACACAGCCCATGGGAGTTCCCACCCATCCCTGGAGAGAAGAGCCAGCAAGCCAGCCCCTCCCTCCCTCCAAATCCAGCTTGAGGATGGCTAGGACGGCCACAGAGTCGGGTTAGCAGCTGTGAGTGCTGACTTGGCGCCCAGCATCTGTACCTCACATGGGGCAGCCAGAGGCAGGAGCCTGGTGGGAAGACCTCAGGGAGGACAAATTCCAAGCCATGAGATGCCGCCGCGCATAGTTCAGTGGTGGTGCACACCTGTAGTCCCAGCTGCTGGGGAGGCTGAGGCAGGAGGATTGCCTGAGCCCAGGAGGAATTAGCAAACCACTTCCACACTGGTTTGTCCCCGCCCCTTCATGGAACCTTCTAGACCCCTCCCACGGCCAGGAGCCAGCCACTGTGATTAATGTCTGCCCCACAGCTGTGCCCATTCTAGTTGTCAGTGGCCACGCTGCCTGGCTGTTGACTGAATATCTGAGCAGCACCCGGGAGTGTGGAGGTGGATGGTGTGAAGTCTGGTCAGCGAGGTTGGGCAGGTCCAGGGCACACTCAGCTGGGCCTGACTGGGAGGCTCTTCTGTGGCAGAACAGCCAGACCTCCCGCCCCCTTTTTTTGAGTTAGAGTCTCTCTTTGGTGCCCAGACTGGAGTGCAGTGGCACCATCATGGCTTACCACAGCCTCGACCTCCTGGGCTCAGGAGATCCTTCTGCCTCAGCCTCCCAAGTAGTTGAAATTTACAACACACGCCACCACGTCCAGCTAATTTTTTATTTTTTGTGGAGATGAAGTCTCTCTATGTTGCCCAGGCTGGTCTCAAACTCCTGGGCTCAAGTAGTTCTCCCACCTTGGCCTCCCAAAGTGCTGGGATGACAACCACTGCCCCCGGCTCAGAAAGACTCTTAACACAACACCTCAGGGCTCCCAGGGGCACAAACCAGGAAGCGCCCCAGCCTCATGAAGGCTGGGCACCCTTCCCTGCATGCTGTTGGCTCATGTGGTCACAGGCCCAGCTCAGATGCAAGGAACACAGGCGGGCGCATCAGGGCCATCCTGGGGACCAGGCGCTGCCATCTCCTGGTTTCACAGGAAGAGCTTCCCCGCACGCCAGACTGCAGAGGGCGCGGCAGGACCACTGCACCCTAGTCCACACAGGCCCTGTGGGTGGCCAGAGCAGAGCGTCAGTATGCAGAAAGGTACGTTTCTCAAGTTGTGGAGCGATTCCAGGTCCCATGTGAATCCCAGGCCGTGCTGGGAGTGGAAATTCATTCATTCGTCCATCCAATCAGTCATTCACCCCAGCCAGCCTTCCGAGGCCCACTGATGCCAGGCCTAGGCTGCAAGCTCAGCAGTCCCAGGATCCCTCCGGCTTCCCCCTCCAGGCACCTGGGCATGGAGGCGGCCCAAGGATGTCTCCAGGGAAGGAAGATCGCCAACAGCAGCCAGGTGGGTCAGAGCCAGCGCCCTGGAGCAGTCACTGCGTCTGTGGTAGGGGCTGTAATGGGAGTGGGGGGGCAATCCCACCAAAAATGGGTGGAGCCTTCCCGCAAGGGGTGTCCTCACCTAGAAGTCCAGGGCCCCGGTGCACCCAAGACAGCCCAGGCTGGGCTGACACGCCCTCTGCTGGCCCCTTTAGGGAAACAGCTAAAGCTCTTCTTCCTAAAAAGTCACTTCCAGGCAGAATCACTTGCTGCCCAAACCCTCCCACTAAATGCTAATCTGGGCGCAGAGGCTCCTGCCTGTAATCTCAGCCCTGCAGCAGGCCAAGGCAGGAGACTGCTTGAGACCAGCCTGGGCAACATAGCAAGACTCCATCTCTACAAAAATTTTTTTAAAAATTGGCCTGGCTCGATGGCTCACCCTGTAATCCCAGCACTTTGGGAGGCCAAGGCAAGTGGATTTTCTGAGCCTGCAGATTTGAGACCTGCCCAGTCAACTTGGCAAGACCTCATCTCTACAATACATCAAAAATTAGCCGGGTGTGGTAGCATGCACCTATATTTCCAGCTACTTGGAAGGCTGAAACGGAAGAATCACCAGAGCCCAGCAAGTTGACATTGGGGTGGCCGTGCGTATGCCACTGCACTCCAGCCTGGATGACAGAGTGAGACTCCAACTCAAAAAAAAATTAGCCGGGCTCGGTGGCTCAGCCTGTAATCCCGCGCCTTTGGGAGGCTGAGGTGAGTGGACTGACTGAGCTCGCGGGTTCGAGACCCGCCTGGGCAGCAAGACCTCATCTCTACAATAAATCAAAAAATCAGCCAGGTGTGGTAGCGCATGTCTATAATTCCGGCTACTCAGAAGGCTGAGGCGGAAGGATCGCCGGAGCCCAGCAGGTCGAGGCTGCGGTGGTCGGGAGCGGCCACTGCACTCCAGTCTGGGTGACAGAGTGAGACTCCAACTCAAAAAAAAGAAAAAATTAGCCGGGTATGGTGGCTCACACCTATAGTCCCAGCTACTCAGGAGGCCAAGGTGGGAGGCTTGCTTGAGCCTGGGAGGTCAAGACCGCAGTGAGCTATGATCACACCACAACACTCCAGCCTGAGTGATAGAGCAAGACCCTGCCTCTGAAAAAAGGAAAGACTGGACAAACATGTGTGGCCATGTCATCCATGTGTGGATCAGGCATGTGGGAAGCCATTGGTGCTAGCAGGGCTGGGGGCTGCGGCCCCCGATGGAGTAAAGAGCAGACGGACGCGAGCCCTGCCAAGCTGAAGGACAGGAACTGGAGGCTGGGGCTCCAAACCTGCCAGGACTCGAGGGGAACCTGGGGAGATGGAGAGGGAGCCCAAAGCCCAAGTGCACGAGCCCTCAAGGTGTGGCCGACCCCCGAGACTTGCCAGCCCCAGGAACCACCAGAGACCAACACAGCCAGAGCTGGGAAGGGACTCTGGCAGTCTCAACAAGCTGGAGACTGCCCTCAGAGACAGGCTCCAGGGAACAGCGCGAACTTTCCCTTAAGAGCACAGATGTACCACACCCCAGGAGAAGGGGCTGCACCCCAAAGCAGGTGCTGGGGCAAGCTGCCAACGGTCTGTCTTTTTCTAACTGTCCCCACACCCACAGTCACTTACCTACAAAGTCCAGCACGCCGTGAAAAGCTACTAGGTGTCTTTTTTTTTTTTTTTGAGTTGGAGTCTCACTCTGTTGCCCAGACTGGAGTGCAGTGGCCGCTCCCGGCCACCACAGCCTCAACCTGTTAGGTTCTAGCAAGCCTTCCGCCTCAGCCTTCCCAGTTGTTGGAACTACAGGCATGCGCTACCACGCCCGGCTAATTTTTTATTTATTGTAGAGACGAGGTCTCGCCAAGTTGCCTGAGTGGGTTTCAAACCCTCAGGCTCAGGCAATCCATTCACCTTGGCCTCCCAAAGTGCTGGGATTACAGGCTGAGCCACAGCCCAGCCTTTTTTTGTTGTTGTTGTCTTAAAGAAACAGGGTCTTGCTCTACTGTCCAGGCCAGAGTGCAGTGGTGTAATCATAGCCCACTGCAGCCTTGAACTCCTGGGCTCTAGTGTTCCTCCCACCTCAGCCTCCCAAGCGCCTGGGACTATAGGCACATGCCACTGTACCTAACTAATTTTTTTTTGTAGAGCCAGGATCTTTGTCTATTACCCAGGATGATCTCAAATTCCTGGCCTCAAGTGATTCTCCTGCCTCAGCCTCCCAAAGTGCTGGGTTTACGGGTGTGCACCACCATCCACAGCCTTACAAGATGTCTTAGTTCGTTTTCTGTTGCTATAACTGATACTAGGTCAGGTAATTTATAAAGAATAGGGGTTATCTGTTACAGTTCCAGAGGCTGGGAAGTCCAAGAACATGGTGCTGGCATCTGGCAAGGGTACTTTTTGAGTCATAACGCTCAGAGGCATCGCACAGTGAGAGTCTCTCTTCCTCTCCTTAGAAAGCTACAGTCCTAGCATGGGGGCCACACCCACATGTCCTTACCTAGCCCCAGTTACCACCCAGGGGCCCCAACTCCAGATGCCATCAACACATGAATTTGGAGATTATTTCCAACACATGAAATCTGGGGACACGTTCAAGTCACAGCACAAGGCGTGCCACTAACAGGGACCAGATCACTGAAAACCAAGAGGAGAGTCATTTCAAAGCTGCAGAACCAGAGGTGATTCTGATGCAGGAGCTGCCATGGGTCCTGTAGGATGTCCACCGTGCTGCTGTCTTCCCATTACTCCCCATTCAAAGCCTACCCTGGTCGCTCCCTGATCTTCTCTGGGGCTGTCCCTGGAGCCACTTTGCCTGGTAGAAAGAAAGCAGGACCTGAGAAGGCCAGGTTCAGCATGGGCTTCACGGCTGTGCCAGAGCTGCCCTCAAACAAACCCTCTCTGGGCCCTGACCGCCTATGCAAATACAGGAGTCAGAAGAAGATTCCACCTTCAACTCTTGTCTCCTCGTGGATGTCGGCAAGGGGCTGGGTCATGACCCCAGGCCTAGGTGGGGCTGCATGGGTGGCTGCTCTGTGTGGACTCCCCACACTGCACCTTGCAAGTGGGCATATCAGCATATGTGGAACCGTTGACATGAAAAACAAGTTTCTAATCTGGCATGGTGGCATCACGCCTGTCCCCCAGCTCAAGGCAGGAGGATTGCTTAGCCCAGCAGTTTGAGACCAGTGTGGACAACATAGCGAGACTCTGTCTCTACAAAAAATTTAAAAAATTAGCCAGGCAGCCAGGCTTGGTGGCTCAGCCTGTAATCCCGCGCCTATGGGAGGTTGAGGTGAGTGGATTGCCTGAGCCCGCGGGTTTGAGAACCGCCTGGGCAGCGAGATCTCATCTCTACAGTAAATTAAAAAATCAGCCAGGCATGGTAGCACATACCTGTAATTCCGGCTACTCGGAAGGCTGAGGCGGAAGGATCGCCGGAGCC
>NW_007261535.1:9957-13866 GCF_000164805.1 Carlito syrichta
TAACTCAAAAAAAAAAAAAAATTAGCCGGGCATGATAGACGATACATCTTTTGTCCCAGCCACTCAAAAGGCCGAGGCAGGAGGATCACCTGAGCCCAGGAGGTTGAGTTGCAGTGGCCATGATCGTGCTCCTGCACTCCAGCCTTGGTGACAGAGCAAGACTCTGACTCAAAAAAGAAAGAAAGAAAAACACAAAAACCCCATCAGGTAAGTGTTCTCCACTGGAAGAGGAGGCAGCCTCCACACCGCCACGCCCTGCGTTGTGGCCTGCTTTTCTTTCCAGGTAAAGAGTTTCTAGGTAATGTAAGGACCACACGACATTTTCAACACTGGCCGCAATAGTAACCTCCAACCAGAAAACAACATCCCAACCCACCGAAACGCCTGGGTGCCCCCAGGTTCTAGAAACGGCCTCTGCTCGAGTGTCAGGGTCTGTGCATGGAGGCGTTTCCACCGCCCGTGTGTTCCCCAAGGCATGGCTGACAGCGGTGGCATCCCATAAAGGGCCCCCTTTAGTGAGGGCCCACATACATGTGTGATCCTCCCCAGGCCAAGGTCTTGCCGGTTCCCGGCGCCCCCTCCCGACAATGTTCTCTGCAATGGGCACCGTGGCTGGGACTGTCACCGTCACCTGCAGCCTGTGAACGTGGTCACGGCGGATGTGCACTGAGGGGCTCACACCTGTCTTCTTTTGAGATACATCCTGCCACCAAGGCCAGCCCTGCTGCCTGTGGGGGGTGGCGTGTCCCTCCCCAGCCTGCGTGGCATGGCACCTGTCGCAAGGGGATTGAGCCATGGCTGGTCCATCACTGTGGGTGAGGCCCTCCTGGCTCCGTCCAGTCTGGAATGTGTTGAACCACTCTCTGGGCCTCCCCAACATGCCATCTCCTGGACAGCTGCACTCTTGCTCGCAGGGACTGAGACGCAGCATGGGCCGGTGCAGTCCGGGGCATGTGGCCCAGGCTTCTCGCAGGGAATGTCCCCACACACAGTACAGCCGGGCTCTGGGCACTCCTCAGCCTCAAAGGACACACGTGACTTTAATGGTTTAGAAACGGGACTTGCCTTTTTCACTCAACATTTAAAAAAACATTATTTTAGAGACAGTGTCTTGCTCTGTTGCCCAGGCTGGAGTGCAGTGTTGTGATCACAGCTCACTGCAGCCTCCAACTCCTGGGCTCAAGCCATCCTCCTGTCTCAGCCTCCTGAGTAGCTGGGATTACAGGTGCCAGCATGCCCAGGTAATGTTTCATATTTTTATAGAGATGGGGTCTCACTATATTGCCCAGACTGGTTTTAAATGCCTGGGCTCATGTGATCCTCCCTTCTCAGCCTCCAAAATTGCTAAAGTGGCAGGCATGAGCCACCATGCCTGGTCTTGTTTATCATCATTTATGAGTTCTCCTGTGTTCATGTACATATCACATATGTTTACTTGAGATCCACATATTATGATTTTAACTACCATACTGTAAGTACAGTACAATGTCACTATTATAATCTTCCACTGATAAACACTGGGTGGTTTTCAGGTGTTTTCTTCTCTCAGTTGTTACTGAAAGACCTTCTCTGGCGGTCCCTGTTCACAGTCCTTGGTGCCCATGGGTGAAAGATGCCCCCATCCACTGGTGCGGAAGTACCACCAAGCATCAGCATCCCCAAGGCCTGTTTGAGAGTAGCCAGCGGCCCTGCAAGGGTCGACGGTGCAACCTTGTGGCGGGCCTGGGAACGTGCATTCCTAGCTCTACCCTGCCATGCCGAAGCTACTGCCCCAGGGCCCACTTCGAGCACCCCCATCTAGTGTGGTAACACTGGCCACAGGGCACTTCTCAAGGATGCCACGTCATTTTCCAAAGAGGCTGTGACCCCTGTCACTCACCACCCTTTCTGTTAGATCTTGACTCGGTGTGTGGGTCACAGCCGGCACCGAGTCATCAGCAGGGGCATCCGTGGTGAGGAAGGTTCACAGTCACCCCCAGCTGACAAGGGTGCTTGCCCACGGGATGGTGTCTATTGGCTCATGGCGCATGGGATAGGCTGGCTGGTGTTGGCACGGCAGATGTGATGCGAACCAACACAACCAGGGCCAAGTTCACATTTCTCTTGCGTGATGTTAACAACCAGAGTGGCGCTGTCTGAACACAGCCTTGCTCGGTGGCACAGAACTCTTGGGCAGGTGGCCGGGCTGTCTGGCTGAAACCCCAATCCTGGGGCCACTGTCTTTGGGTCCCAGCTGTAAACCGGGGGCGACAGGAGTGACTCTGCGGGTTCTGTGAGAACACTTCAGCCCACCCAGAGGAAGAGCTTGGCAGATCGAGACACAGTGTGTCTGCCAGCCCCCTCCCTGGCTCTCTCCTGCCTTCTGGAGGGAGACAGCAGGTGTGAATAGCCTGTACTGCAGAGCAAGAACACTGAGGTCTCAGGGGACACTGCTCGCATCCCCACGCTGGGCTGTGACTCAAAGCACAGTGGCTGAAGCACATGGTATTTATTTATTTTTGAGTCAGAGTCTCACTCTGTCGCCCAGGCTGGAGTACAGTGGAATGATCGTGGCTCACCACAGCCTCAACCTCCTGGGCTTAGGAGATCCTCATGGCTCAGCCTCCTGAGTTGCTGGGACTACAGGTGCATGCCATCACCCCCAGCTAACTTTTAAATTTTTTTGTAGAAACGAGGTTTTGCTCAGCCGGGCGTGGTAGCGCGCGCCTGTAATTCCGGCTACTCGGAAGGCTGAGGCGGAAAGGATCGCCAGAACCCAGCAGGTCGAGGCTGTGGTGGCCGGTTGCAGCCACTGCACTCCAGTCTGGGCGACAGAGTGAGACTCCAACTGAAAAAAAAAAAAAAGAAAGAAATGAGATTTTGCTATGTTGCTCAGGCTGGTTTTGAACTCCTGGGCTCAAGCGATCCTCCCGCCTCAGCCTCCCAAAGTGCTGGGATTACAGATGAGACCCCCCGCACCTGGCTATGTCTGTGATATTTGGACTCATAGAGACCTGGGTCCTGATCCTACGCCAACCATTCTCTCCAGCTTCCTAAACATCCCTCCCCACCCCATACACGCTCCAGATGCTGAAACATCCAATGGGCAGCTCGGCACCTGACCCAGGAGCTCACAGCCAAGGGGCAAACAGTGGCATGCATGGGGCACTGGTCCCACCTCAGTCCCCACGTGCTGGAGACCTTCTGAAGAACCGCTGGATGTGAACCAGGCAAAGGAGACAGGCAGGAACTCTGTTCCCAACAACTGGAACAGCCCATGCACAGACTGGGGTCAGGGCAGGCATGGTGCAAGCGGGCAGCCAGGGAGAGGTGTAAGGGCAGGGAGAAAGGCAGGTAGGGCCGGTATAGAGAGCATGGTGCCAGAGCTCGGGCCTTCAGGTTTTACCTAAGGGCCAGAGGGGGCCGTTGACGGTCTCACCTGGAACTGGGAAACCCAGAGTCAATCTGGGATTCTTTTGTTGTAGTTGTTGTTAATTTTATTTATTTATTTATTTTGAGTTGGAGTCTCACTCTGTCGCCCAGACTGGAGTGCAGTGGACGCTCCCAGCCACCACAGCCTCGACCTGCTGGGCTCCGGCGATCCTTCCGCCTCAGCCTTCCGAGTAGCCGGAACTACAGGCGCGCGCTACCACGCCCAGCTAATTTTTGATTTATTGTAGAGATGAGGTCTTGCCAAGTTGCCCAGGCGGGTCTTGAACCCGCGGGCTCAGGTAATTCACTCACCTCAGCCTCTCAAAGGTGCGGGATTACACAGGCTGAGCCACCGAGCCCGGCCAATCTGGGATTCTGAAAGGCACCTGGGGAGGAGGCAGTGAGTGGGGAGTTGCAGCCTTGATCCCAGGTGGTGGCTGCTGGAATGGGGGTGGAGGCGGAGAAAAGGGGGGTGACTCCAGACTCATCTGGGAGGCT
>NW_007261535.1:13886-16564 GCF_000164805.1 Carlito syrichta
CCTGCCCCCCCTTCCTCTCCTTTCTTCAGTTTTTTTCTTAACGAAAAGCTGTAATCAGTTTTACTGACACAGAATTCACATACCATAAAATCCACTATTACGATCCAGTGGTTTTGAGGGCATTTACAAAGTTGTGCAACCTCTTCCTAATTCCAGAACGTGTTCCTCACCCTAAGAGAAGCCCCATACCCCCGAGCAGTCACTTCCCGCTCCTCCCCCAGCCCCCACTGATCTGCCTTCTGACTCTTTGGATTTATCTACTCTGGATATTCCATATAACGGAACATATTGGTCAACAATTGGGCTACCATAACAGAATTCCATCGACTTTGCGGCTAAAACAACGGACGTTTATTATCTCACAGTCCTGGAGGCTGGAGCCTGGTGACCTGAGGGCCAACATGGTGGGGTTCTGGTGAGGACTCCCTGTCCGGCTTGCAGACAGTCGTCTTCTCGCTGTGTCCTCGTGTGGTGGGCAGAGAGGGAGAGAGACCAAGGGCAGGAGAGAACTCTTGGGTGCCTCTTCTGAGGACATGAATCCTATCAGATCAGGCTCCTACCCTTGTAGCCTCATTTGACCTTAATTACTTCCTTCAAGGCCCACTCCAAACACAGACACACTGAGGGTTAGGACTTAACATAAGAACTTCAGGGGGAAATAATGCCATCCACGTATGGACCTCACAGCGTCTGTCCCCTTGTGTCCGAGGCTGTCATGCTGTGGCATGGATCAGAAGCCCGCTCCTCTGTGTAGCCGGCCAATATTCCACTGCATGGACAGGACACCTTTTGTTTCTCCACTAACCAGTTCATGGACATCCAGACATCCGTTTCAGTTTTGGAGACACTGAGGCAGGTGGCGAGAGGCAAGGCCCGCTCAGCTCAGCACCCTCAGGACTAGCTACATAATTTGCAGGGGCCGAGGCAAAGTGCAAGGTGAACTCCTTGTCCCCAAATGATGAGAACTTTCAAGCTGGGAAAGGTAGCTCAGGCCCAGGAAGTGGGTCTCTCCTCCACCACAGGATGGGGATCAACCCTGGGATCTCCTGTGGGACGGGACACACACACACACACACACACACACACACACCCTCTGGTGCTATAAGCTGTGAAAATGCTTCAGGCACCCGATTAGGGGAAGGTCACCTCGGGTCAAGCTGGTCACATTTAGCATGTTGGGAACAACTTAGTCCAAGAAATCCGCTATGAAATTTTTTTGTTTAGATTTAAAAATATAGTTTATTCTGAAGTAAATTAGAAAAAGAGAGAGAGCAGAGATTCACCTCCCTAAGGTAGAGGAGGGGGGCCAAAGTTTAGCTCAAAGATCACATGGCTAGACCATAGTTTAGCAAGCTAATGGCCAACCGTTACAAATTTTTAAGCTTTGGGGCTGGGTGAGGTGTCTCATGCCTGTTGGAGGCCGAGATGGGAGGCTCGTTAGAGTACAGGTGTTCGAGACCAGCCTGGGCAACACAGCGAGGCCCATCTCTCCCAAAAAGGTTTTTTTTTGTTGTTGTTGTTATTGTTTTTGAGTTGGAGTCTCACTCTGTCGCCCAGACTGGAGTGCAGTGGCCGCTCCCGGCCACCGCAGCCTCGACCTGCTGGGCTCCGGCGATCCTTCCGCCTCAGCCTTCCAAGTAGCTGGAACTACAGGCGCGCGCTACCACGCCCGGCTAATTTTTTGATTTATTGTAGAGATGAGGTCTCGCTGCCCAGGCGGGTCTCGAACCCGCGGACTCGGGCAATCCACTCACCTCAGCCTCCCAAAGGCGCGGGATTACAGGCTGAGCCACCGAGCCCGGCTAAATTTTAATATCTAAAGTCATATCTCACAAAATAAATTCTCGCGTCAAGCATTTAATGTCAACACTTTTTAATAAAGCAAGAGCTACTCAGCCCGAAAGGCGCAGCCACACATTTCTAAACCCACAAGCGCGACCACCTCCCAACAGGAAGAACCGCCCACCCCAGCCGAGACCGTCACGTGGCCGGGCGAGCCCTGCGCGCAGGCGCGGGCTCGGAGGGGCGGGGCTCCCGCGGCGCCTGCGCCGTAGCGCGGGCTGCGCGGGCTGGGCGGACAGGCGCGCGCCGCGGGGGCGAGGCCGCGCGGAGGCCGGAAGGAAGCGAGGGAGGGCGGGGCGAGCAAGGGAAGCCCGCCGGCCGCTGGACGACCGGCGCGGTATGATGACGTCGCACAATGGCCGGCGCCCGCGGGTAGTGTAGCCCGTTTGTTCCGCCCGCGTCGCGCCTGAAGCCGGAGCTTGAGAGGGCCGGAAGGGCCGAGGGACGTCTCCTCCGCGCCGCCCCGACTCCAGCGGAGCCGTGGCCGCCTCCCCGCCTCGCGCTGAGGTGAGCGGGGCGGCGGACGGCCGGGCGGGCGCGGCGGGCGGTGGAGGCCGGCACCTTCGCGGACCAGACTGCAAAAAGACTAAACATTGACGCCCACAAGGTCCCACCAGAGCCACAAGACATGGACACTAAAGACACTGATGCAAAATAACTCGGGGGTGGTAGATGAAATGCTCACAGAGATCCTGTTTTATCTGGAATCAAATGATAATTCTTGGGAACTTACCAAAATCTCTGGCATGCCTGAGAAGCTGTAGTAAGAGGGGAATTTATATCCTTTCAAACACACATGAAGAAAATGGAAGGAACACAAATTATCAGCCTAAAAA
>NW_007261535.1:16584-21694 GCF_000164805.1 Carlito syrichta
CGCGGCGTCAGTTTCCCCGGAGCTGTCACTTCTCTTCCGGGGCGCCCGCCTGGCACATGGTACCGCTGCGGGGCGGGCGAGAGTCGCGGGGTCGCCTACGGGTTGGGCCGCCAGGCCGTCGGTGGGCTTCGGGGAGCGCGGAGTCTCCCGGAACTAGCTCCGCGGCGTCGTCTCCTGGGGACGGACGACCTCCTTGGCCCGTCGATCCGGCGCTCGGGGGATGCCGGGTGGAGAGACGCTTGCTGCGGCTGCGATGCTGGAGGAACCTGAGACTTCAGGACCTGCAGTCTTGCTCCTGCCAGACGTTTTAAGTTTTCCCGGACACTCTGTGCCAGCGAGCCTGCCGGGTGGAGCGGTGGGTCGTTTTGCAGTGAACTTTGGCAAACTCGTTTGCGAGTGGGTCATTCTTCAGACGCACTTGGGGAGAATGGAAGCCGCGGGTGTTGGGCGTCCCGTGCTGTGCAGGGGCCTTTCCCGGTCCAGGAGCTGGGGTGCCCGGGGTGGGCCTGCACCTCGGTCGATCCCCACATCCCACCCCTGTGTGCAGCGTGGAGCCCAGCCCGCTCTGGAACCAGCCACATGTGTCCCAGAGCCGAGAATTCCCCTCCCGTTTTAGGTGGGAAACGCCCAAAAGGTGTAAGGAAGCTTTGGGGGTCATTCCAGAAAGCAAACAGGCCAGCTGTGGCCTTGCTCACATCCACAGAGGTCTCCTGTTTTATCACAGCCACAGATCAGCTTCAGGTGAGTACTTCCTTGTTGAGGAGTTGTTTTGGTGTCAGGCTTTGTTTGGGGGTAGGGTCTTGTCACCAACCTTGAATCCTTCCTCTGGGTATTGCAAGTCTTTGGAGTTATGAATCTGGATTTAACAGACACACCAAAACTTAGGCGTTCACAGGACTGCTCCGTTCAGAGTTATTGTCCCAAATATAATGTGTGTATTTCCTCAGTCCCCTTTGCCAAGACTTCTTTAGAACTTCTTGGGTAGTGAATATGCCAGCTGTATGAGAAAACCAGGCTTGTTTGATAGTCACACCCTCTGTTTGACGGAAGGTAATGAAGGTTATCTTACCCTCCTTGGTAGCTCACTCACTTAGCAGGCTAGACTCTAAGTGACTTGCAGCAGTTTTTCAAAGTGACCGCCTCGAGAGGAGGAAGAGTTGCCGGCACTGAGGGCATCAGGAGAACATCCTCAGGTTCTGACAGCCACTCAGAGCAGTCCCAGCATACTGTGTGCAGCAGCAGAGTGGTTGGCATCCTGTGCAGCCTCCCAAAGTGGCTGCTGGGAAGGAGATGGCACCTGCTCTTGTGCCTGAATGCTGGTATGGTCTTTGGCAAGTGAGGCACTTAGTTTACACTTCTTTCTGGCGTGCAGCAGGTAGTTCCTCGAGGAATGAGGTTTGCCATGTATTCAGCAAGTGTTTATCAAGTGTTGTCTGTCCACTGCAGTAGGCATCAGAGATACAACAGCAGACACGTATCTCATTCCCTGGGCAAGTTCACCATCTTATGGCTCGGAACCAGCCGAGAACCCTCAATCACGGGGTGATTGTGAGAAGACCCAACTGAGCAGATGGTGAACATGGGAGCTAGTGAGGCAAGACCTTCCTGCTCATTGCTTACACTTAGGCCACTGTCTCCCTTCTGGGTCTGGCATGGATTGCACTCAGTCATCTGCCAGGTCTGATGCCCAGGGAGGCAGCTAACCTGGCCAGAGAGGGGCCTGGAACCCCAGCCCCTCCTGAATCCCAGGGACATTCCTTCTGTGCCACAAGACGTGACTCAGTTGCTGCTCATAAACAAGTAGGTCCATGGTCATGCTATTTTCTACAGGTGTTCGTTCACCTGTGTGGCCTCTGTTGGTGAAATCCTGAGGGCCCACAGGAAAGGCGAGGGTTTGGCCCCTTCCCAGGAACCTTGTCAGGGCCTCCTGAGGGTGGCTGTGTGTCCCAGGGCTCATGCCAGCTGTGATTGCTAGCTGTTCCCCTTTCGGTCTCATGACTGTCCCAGTTTAGAAGGTAAATCATGTAGTTGTCCTACTGAGTGCCAGCCCTTGCTGAACTCAGGAACAAAGAAGTGAGTCTGAGCCCTCCCACTTAGGTACTGGGGCAGGGTGGGCGTGAGGGTCTCTCAGCAGACTTTGCAAGCAAGTAATGCAGTACAGTGTGGGGTGTGTGGATGTGTGCTAAAACAGTGCATGCTCCATTGAGGTGGGAGTTCTCTGTGGGTCCGTGGATAGGCCCCTGCAAACTTTGAACTCCTGGCAGGGAAGATGAGTTATGTGTGTCTAGGCTTCCCAGGGAGAGGGGGGGAGTCCTGACCATCACATCTGCAGTGTAATCCACGACCCCTGGAAGACACCACTGATGTAGAGTCCTGGACTGCCTGCCCAGCCACTTGGCAGGGAGTGCTGAAAACTGCCTTCAGGGAGTCAGGAGACATTGACTTTGCATCCCTGAAATGTTGACGTTACTTCATAAATCAAAATGTGTGGGGCATGCATGCCCACCAAGTCCTTCAGAAGATGGTTTTCTATGCCCAATACACCAGCTTCAGTTTAAAGGTGGTACACCTTGGGGGGGGGGGTTGTTTCTTTATTGGGTTCATGTCTAGTTTGAGTGCCAAGTATTAGAGCTTTAGGTAAGTTTAAAGTCATAGATGATATCACCACTTGGACCTCCATATGGCAATAACTATAGGTCATACCATAACTTGCCTATCTTTTGTGAAAATGTGTGTTCTGGGTTCTAGAAGGGCTGAAGTAGGAGTATAACTGGACCAGCACAGAACTCTCAAGGGAGAAGAAAAGGGGCAAAATCCACAAGTCTAATAGAAGACCCTAACTTACGCATGGTCTGTGTTCCAAAATGAATTTATAAAATCTATTTGGAACTTGGGTACCACTTTCCTACAGAAGCAATCGTTAAAAGTGGAGTGGGTTCCCAGGCAGGGAATGGTGGTTCCTCCTTCCTGGCCTAGGCATTGAGCTCATACACATGCTCACAGCGCGGCTGAGCTGCAGTCCCAGTAGCCACGTGACCTTAGTGTACTTTTCTACCAAGGGAACAACACTTATTTAGGAGGTTAGTGTGAGGATTCAAAGAGATGTCAGAAAATGACTTAGTCAGGTACCTGACAGTCTGTCAGCAAATGGTGGTGGCTGTTGGTTTTATTGTGAAAATTGTTTTAATCTTTTGTTTTTTTTTCTTTTTTTAAGTTGGGGTCTCACTGTCACCCAGGCTGGAGTGCAGTGGCACGGTCACTGCTCCCCATAGCCTCGACTTCTGGGCTTAGGCGATCCTTCCGCCTCAGCCTCCTAAGTAGTTGGAACTACACGTGTGTGCCACCACACCTAGCTAATATTTTGATTTTTTTGTGGAGACAGGGTCTTGCTATGTTGCCTAGGCTGATCTAGAACGCCTGACCTCAAGTGATCCTCCTGCCTCAGTCTCTCAAAGTGCTGGGATTATAGGCATGAGCCCTTGCACCTGACCAATAATGTGGTCTTACATTAAGTAGATGCTCAGGTGACACAATGTTGAGTGACACAATGAATAATCACACCTGAGTGCTTCAAGAGACTTGCACTGAATCTGACAAGAGTGACGAGAGTATTGTTTCTATAAGCTGAGGATGACATCTGCTCACCTCGTGTTAATCCGGTTTAGAATACATGTCCAGCACATGCTAGGCACATTATCAGTGGCATCTCGTCAGACCCTATTACAGACCCCTAAAGTGGACACTGCTGTCTCCATGTTTCAAATGGAGAAACTAAGG
Organism: Carlito syrichta; assembly: GCF_000164805.1. Taxonomy (NCBI): domain Eukaryota; kingdom Metazoa; phylum Chordata; class Mammalia; order Primates; family Tarsiidae; genus Carlito; species Carlito syrichta. Next base: position 20,362 of record NW_007261535.1, read on the forward strand.
TCTGGAAAGTTTGCATATCTTGCCCGAAATCCTAAACCCCGGAAGCAGTAGAGCTGGAATTCAGGTTTTGACTCAAAGCCCACACTGTTTGCACCGTTCTTGTGTCCCACGAAGGAAACCGCACACACACCTACAGGCAGCCTCCCTTGACTTTTTGGCTGCTGCTAACCTGGTTTCAGATAGTTAAAGTTAGATGCTCCTTTTCTTCCATTTTCTAGCCTAGCATTTCATTTTATTTGTCAAAATAAAACAATTTAGGCCAGACTCGATGGCTCAGCTTATAATCCCAGTGCTTTGGGAGGCCAAGGTGAGTGGATTGCCTGAGCCCATAGGTTCAAGACCCGCCCGGGCAACTTGGTGAGACTTCATCTCTACAATAAATCAAAAATTAGCCGAGCGTAGTAGCATGTGCCTGTAGTTCCAGCTACTTGGAAGGCTGAGGTGGAAGGTTTGCCAGAGCCCAGCAGGTCGAGGCTACAGTGGCCGGGAGCATGCTACTGCACTCTAGTCTGGGCGACGGAGTGAGACTCCAACTCAAAAAATAAAAAATAAATAAAACAATTTGGCTGGGTCTGATCATGGCAATGAAATCAAAGTGCGAGCTAGTGTGCACATGGACCCCAGGAAGGGACCGGCCATGGATGCAAATCTGCAAGGTGGCGTGTTACAAAGTCACATGGACTCGTGCAGGTGTTTTCTGCAGAGCAGTCATCATGTGATTTTTAACCCTTTGCACCAGAGACATCTTGCAGATCACCTACCAGCAACTTGACCATACTTTGTTAGAAATAGTGAAAATAAATTGCTTTTATAGCACCATTGAAGCCAATTATTTTATTGTAATGATATCTGGCTTATAATGAAATTTTGGACATTGAGCAACTTATTTATGACAAAAATCAAAATTTTATCTCTTATATGTGTCTAACGTGGTGGCACCGTGTGAAACAGTCACCGACATGCATTGCTGGTTCATTGATACATGTTGTGTGGTAATAATTTGTTTGACGTCTTCCACCTGGTGCGCCTTTGTTTGAGCAGACGGTACAGTCTCATCTTCCTCCCACGTTAACAATTGTCATTTAATAGCCGAGCTTGGTGGCTCAGCCTGTAATCCCAGCACTTTGGGAGACTGAGGTCAGTGGATTGCCTGAGCCCACGGGTTCAAGACCCGCCTGGGCTACTTGGCGAGACCTCATCTCTACAATAAAAATCAAAAAGGCGGGCGTAGTAGCGCACGCCTGTAGTGCAGCTACTTGGAAGGCTGAGGCGGAAGGATCGCCGGAGCCCAGCAGGTCGAGGCTGCGGTGGCCAGGAGCGGTCACTGCACTCG
>NW_007261535.1:21851-35416 GCF_000164805.1 Carlito syrichta
CTGCACTCCAGTCTGGGTGACAGAGTGAGACTCCAACTCAAAAAAAAGAAAAGAAAAACAGACTGGACAATAAATGACAATTTTTTTTTTTTAGTTGTAGTCTCACTCCGTTGCCCAGATTGGAGTGCAGTGGCACGCTCCTGGCCTCCGCAGCCTCGACCTGCTGGGCTCCGGCGATCCTTCCGCCTCAGCCTTCCAAGTAGCTGGAACTACAGGCACACGCTACCTCACCCAGCTAATTTTTTGATTTATTGTAGAGATGAGGTCTTGCCAAGTTGCTCAGGTGGGTCTTGAACCTGCGGGCTCAGGCAATCCACTCACCTCAGCCTCCCAAGGCGCAGGATTACCAAGCCTGAGCCACCAAGCCTGACTTGTTTTTCTAAGATGATGTGGAAAGACGCACTCGTGATTCCTGAAAACCACTTCTCAACTGATCGATCATATCTCAGTATATATTCCCTTTCTTTTTTTTTAGTAGGAGTCTCACTCTGTTACCCAGGCTGGAATGCAATGACATGCTCACAGCCACTGCAGCCTCGACCTACCGGGTTTGAAAGGTGATCCTTCCGCCTCAGCCTTCCAAGTAACTGGTACCACAGGCATACGCCACCACGCCTAGCTAATTTTTTGATTTATTGTAGAGACAAGGTCTCACCAAGTTGCCCAGACTGGTCTCGAACTCCTGAACTCAGGCAGTCCTCTCACCTCTACTTCTCAAAGTGCTGGGATTACAGGTGGGAGCCACCACGCCCAGTCTGTACTCCGTTTCTTTATTTGCTTTTTCATGCAATTTGAATGGGAAACTTCAAGGAAATATACATTTTTGAAAAATTTGCACTGGCATAAGTTTGTCCTGTGTAATCACCGGCAATCTCTTTATGTCCCTGAAAGGGACATCAGAGTGTAAAGAGTTTTGCACAATGGTTGGTTATGAGATAGCTTTGCTTCCAAGGCTGCCACTAGACTGTAAGAAGTGAGACTGAATTTGTTAAGTTTGGTTGAGGTGTGTGAGGCTCCGTAACCAGCTCATTCCAAGGACATCCTGCTGGGTGCGGTGCTGCAGTTGGGCTTGGTGCTGCACTGGGGAGAGGGAGAGCCCCTGCCCTTCTGTGAGGAAGACTTGAAAACATGCAGTGTAGGCCATTGCTTTGTAAAACGTTGATGTGTCCACATGGCTCTTTGAGCTATGGCCACCATGTTTTCTTAGCTTTGGTGCCTACCTTGGGAAGGTGAGTCAATTTCTGTTTCTCTTATTTACTTTCTAAATATACTTTGCTTGAAAACTTTGCTGGCTGCTCTAAAATTCATTTTAGAAATGAGCCAGCTGGGCGCGGTGGCTCATGCCTGTCAAAACAAAAACAAAAAACAGTGTAATACCAACTGTATGAGGCAGATATAGAGTGCCATTAATACCACCAACTAAGGGGGTAGGGATGGCCAGTCTCTGACTCACTGCTGTGACCCCAGACTCGTGGTCTTGACCAGTGAGAGGACAGAGCTTGAGTAGCTGCCGGTCCCTGTGGCTGTTCTTGCTCACTGATGCCTTGGGCTGCAGGAATACTGCACAGATGCTGTTTGGAGATCAGACAACTGTGAGGATAGGTAGCTTCCTCCAGTTTCTCATTTTCAGTGGAGTATGCCTTTTTTATTTATTTATTTATTTTTAAGAGATGGTGACTCACTGTGTTGCCCAATCTGGGCTCCTTGGCCTCTTGAGTAGCCTGGGCCATAGGCCTTGCCCCTACACCCAGCTTATAACAAACTTTTTTTTTTTTCTTTTTGAGTCAAAGTCTCACTCTGTCGTCCAGGCTAGAGTGCAGTGGCATGCTTACAGTTGCCGTAGCTTTGACCTGCTGGGCTCAGGCGATCCTTCCGCCTCAGTCTTCCAAGTAGCTGGAACCAAAGGCATACGCCACCATGCCTGGCTAATTTTTTGATTTATTGTAGAGATGAGGTCTCACCAAGTTGCCCAGGCTGGTCGTGACTGGGCTCAGGCAGTCCACTCATCTCTACCTCCCAAGGTACTGGGATTACAGGCATGAGCCACCACACCTGGCCAGAACAAACTTTTAATAATTTCTTCCAGTAGTTCTACTTCTGGATGTTAACTAGAGAGTGTTGTTAGACCAAAAAGTGAATCGTTTTCAAAACTCTCTACTTCTAAGTAACTTTTAATGGATTGGTTGGTTTGTATATTTGCATTATTTCTTTTTTTTTTTATTTTTTTTATTTGAGTTGGAGTCTCACTCTGTCACCCAGACTGGAGTGTAGCGTCTGCTCCCAGCCACCGCAGCCTCGACCTGCTGTGATCCTTCTGCCTCAGCCTTCCAAGTAGCTGAAACTACAGGCGCGCGCTACCACGCCCGGCTAATTTTTTGATTTATTGTAGAGATGAGGTCTCGCCAAGTTGCCCAGGTGGGTCTCGAACCCATGGGCTCAGGCAATCCACTCACCTCAGCCTCCCAAAGGCGCGGGATTACATATTTGCATTATTTCTGACCTTTTAGTTTTTATAAAATGATGGATTTTAAGTGATTTGCTCTAATGTGTGCTTAATTATAATAATTTCCATTAATAGCAAGAAAGGTGTTTTAACTGTAGGTTTCAGTGTCAACTCTGTATACTGTGTGTCTTTAAACAGGTTGTCCTTTTAAAAGTGTGTGTTTAAAGGATGTCTGTTTTTACTTTTTTATGTATGTAATTATATAAATAACTTAAGCGTGGGTGGTATGACTTGCTACCTCTGAGCCTGTGGTCACCTTGGGTTGAATGAACCCTTTCCCCATTTTGCTGAGTTGCCAGGCGATGTGCCTTATTTTGAAGCCTCTTAGATTGAAGTGTCAGGTGACCCGAGCCCAGCATTGCTCCTGCCAGCCCTTGTGTTGGTGGCAGGAGCTTGCTGTGGGCCACGGGCTCTCAGTGTCCTGTGCGGGCATCCTTTCCCACCTCGTGTAATCTCCCCAGAAGCACAAGGAACTGTGTGCTTTCTATGAGTTTTGAGGTTGGAAGCCCAGAAAATGACCACTTTGTCATTAAATCCAGATTAGTAAAAATAGAAATGAAACCTCCTAGGGTGACCCTGCTTTCACATAAGTACACTACTTAAATGTGTAACATCCTGGCAGAATTCTTTCCTACAACACATACGGCCATGGGAACAGGGGTTCTGGCCTTGGGTGTGTGAGATCCTGGGTTATGGGTGCTGCCCTGCAGACCCATGGAGGCTCCCGGGGTGTAGAACTGTGGTGAGGCCCTGGAACCTGTATGTGTGGAGGGCACCGGGGTTCCATGAGGCATCAGGGGCTTCCCAGGAGAAGTTCATTGGCAGGATAAGCCACCATACCTGGAGACCCTGAGGCTGGCCCGGGTTTCTGCTTAGCTCCCAGGAGGGCTCCGGGAGAGTGCTCACATGTGCCTCCCATCCACTGCCTCGTCCCATATGTGCATATTCTTGGATTTCGAGTCAGTGCTCTCAAAAGCCCATGCACCTGCCCATGCTGTCCGTAGGCTCTTGCTTTCTGTTAATGCATGTACTGTCCTTGGGGAGAAGGGGTACACTGGGCGTCTCCTGCTGCCGGATTGCTAAAAATGGAGCCACTTGACACCAGCTGAGCGGGGCAGACCCAGACCTGGGGTGGAGTGGCGGGTGGCCTGCTTGAGCGGAGCGTGGCCTGTGGGGTGAGGAGGGCCTGCCGCCCCTGCGGTCAGTGAGGAACCAGGTGGAGGTCAGGCAGGCTTGCCGTCTGTTTTGCTAAACGCTGTGATCTGTGTTCTTTCCTGCAGAACTGCGGGTACTGATGGATGTGGCTGAGAGCCCTGGACAGGACCCTCACTCTCCAGAGGATGAAGAGCAGCCCCAGGGCCTCTCAGACGATGACATTCTGAGGGACAGTGGGTCTGAACAGGATCTGGATGCAGCTGGCCGGAGGGCTTCTGACCTGGAGGATGAGGAGCATGCAGCCGGGGCGCCAGACCGGGAGGAGGAGGAGGACCACTCTGAAGAGGAGGACTGCGTGAGCGAACCCAAGTCTCAGGCCTCGGAGGCCAATGAGTTGAGCAGGGGCCCAACCAGCCCCCCATGCGAGGAGGGGCGTGACGGGGAGGAAGACCGCACAAGTGACCTCAGAGACGAGGCCTCCTCGGTCACCCGGGAGCTGGACGAGCACGAGTTAGACTACGATGAGGAGGTCCTAGAGGAGCCAGCCCCCGCCACACAGGAGGATGAGGCTGAGAAGGCTGGGGCTGAGGACGACGATGACAAGGGCGAGGGTGGCCCTCAGGAGGAGGAGAAGGCTGGTGCACAGAGCATGGGAGAGAAGGAGCCCCTGGAGGCTGCTAAGGAGAAGAAGAAGGAGGACGACGATGGAGAAATTGACGACGGGGAGATAGACGTGAGTATGACAGCACGTGGGGTGCCTGGGCATGCAGGGAGGGGCAGGGTGTCTGGAGGATGCGTGTTGGTGCAGGAGATGGGCAAGATAGGCATGCAGGCAGAGGGTGGTACCCCTGGGTGGTGGGAAAGGAGGTGCTGGCAGCCAAGGGGGAGGCGGCTGGCTCCGGGGCTTTCCTCTGTCTGGCTCTGGTGCAGGCTTCCCACAGGCCAGTTGTGTGCGGCCGCCCCACGGTGTTGGGTGGGTGGCATGAGTGTGCCTCATCTGCTGCTGTTAGGTTTTGGACTTCGGGTTTTGTTTTCCGGGTGAATAGGCCATTTCTTCCTGTCTCCACCATCTCTGAGTGGCCTTGGGGAGCCGCTGCAGCAGCCAGTGTGGGTTTTCAGCCCCACCGGGTTCTGGAGATGGAAGGACAAAAGATGTTCCTGCTAGCTGCATCTTTCTTCAGGGAACTTTTGTCCCTGCCTGTGGCTTGTCCTCTGGAGACAACACTAGCTGGGCCAGGCCTCTTGGATGTGACCCTGAAAGACCCCGGTGAACACCAGAGAAGTGGGCTGTGGGTCCCAGCGCCTCAGCTTCTAGAAAGCCTGCATGCTTGATTGTAACTACATTCATCTGCCTTCTGGTTGACAGTAGTGCTAGTAATACAAGATCCTACAGGTGGCTAGGTTGATTTTTTGTTTTTGTTTTTGAGTTGGAGTCTCACTCCATCACCCAGAATGGAGTGCAGTGGCATGCTCACCAACCACCCAGTGTCGACTTGCTGGGTTCCGGCAATACTTCCACCTCAGTCTTGCAAGTAACTGGAAATACCGGCACACACTACGACACCCGGCTAGTTTTTTGATTTATTGTATAGACAAGGTCTCGCCAATTTTCCCAGGCTGGTCTCGAACCCGTGAACTCAGGCAATCTACTTGCCTCAGCCTCCCAAAGCTCTGGGATTACAGGCTGAGCCACCGAGCCCAGCTTCGGTTGAATTTTTATGGCAGATAATCTTGTTAAGAGAACTTTAGTTTTTATTTTTTTGGGTTGGAGTCTCACTCTGTTGCCCAGGCTGGAGTGCAGTGGCACACTCACGGTCACCCCAGTCTTGACCTGCTGGGTTCCAGGTGATCCTTCCGCCTCAGCCTTCCAACTAGCTGGAACTACAGGCGTTCGTTACCATGCCTGGCTAATTTTTGTTTTGTTATAGAGATGAGTTCTCTCCAAGTTGCCCGGGCTGGTCTTGAACCAGTGGGCTCAGACGATCCACTCGCCTTAGCCTCCCAAAGTGCTGGGATTACAGGCTGAGCGACCGAATCTGGCTCATATTTTATTTTTAGAAGTAAGATCTTGCTCTGTGGCCCAGGCTGGAGTTCAGTGGTGCAGTCATGGCTCACTGCAGCCTCAAATTCCTGGGCTCGGGTGATCGTCCTGTCTCTGCCTCCCAAGTGGTTGGGACTACAGGTGTGTACTACCACACCTGACTAGTTTTTTAATTTTATTTTAGACACAGGGTCTCATTGTGTTGCCCAGGCTGATTTCAGATTCCTAGCTTCAAGTGATTCACCTTGGCCTCCAAAAGTATATAGATTACAGGCATGAGCCACCACACCCAGCCTGAAAGATCTGTAATTATGAGTTTTTTGAGGGACACTACCTTGAAGTTTTACTAAGCAACACTTTTCAGAACTCCAAGGAGCTGAGCGAGGGACAGAGCAGATTGAACTGACTTGGGGTTTTTGAAGGGCCCAGGAAAGAAGTTGTGCTTACCTGGGAGTCCTTGAAGTGGCAGGTGTATGGAGTGTCTTGGAGGCGTTTTGGGTTGGGGCACAGATGCTGGTGAGAACCCCACAGGTTCTTCTGAAGCCTGTGCTTCGCAGCATGCTGGTTTCCATACGTTGGTCCATGTCCAGTGTGACCCGCTTTGTCAACCCTGGCTGGCGGGCTGAGGGCTGCTCATGTGACCCTGGGTGAGTGTGGTCGCCAGCTCTGAACATCAGGCCTTGGGTCTAACAGCTGAGTGTGGGCTGGTTCAGGATGATGGTGCTGCCCGACATGCTGCTGAGAGGGCATCCCGGAACTCCATACGGGGCTGATGTCTGCCCTGTACCTTCCTCCACTTCTGGAAATCTCATCTCCTCTCTGGTGGCAGAGAAACAGGTGTGTGGGGCAAACTCCTCGATTGGGAGAAGCCTGTGCAGTGTGGTGGCTGCAGCTTCAGCGTCTCTGTGTTCTGGCATGGCGGTCCACCATGGGTGTGTGGGCTCATGCCAGGTTCTCGCACTCTACTTGCCCCTGAAGGGACTCCTTGAAGATCCCTGAATCCTGGGGAACACCCAGCAGTTTCCACAGAGGTCCTGACCAGCCGGCCCTGGAGCACCTGAGTGCTTCCCTGGAAAGACGTGGACTGGCAGTCGCTGAGACTTCGTGGCCACTCCCATTCCACTGTGTGTTCTTATTCCACTGCCTGTGCAGCGCCCTCTGCGGGGACTTGCCGCCCAGCTGGAAGCCTTGCGCTGCGGAAGAGAGCCTAGCCTAGCTCCCTCAGCAGCAGGTTGCTTCTCCCATGCTGCGACCTGGGCTTTTGATCCTCATGGCCCCAAGAGGTCCATTCTTCTAGACGCAGCATGGGTGTGCCCAGCTGTGTCACTGGCTGGGTTGTGATTGGACAGAGTAGAGCCCATCCCTGCCATGGGGACAAAGCCCTTGGCCAGGCGAGCAGGCACTGTGAACGCGGACCCCGCCCCTGAGAGCTCTTGGCTCAGCCTGCACCCGCCTCGTGAGCTTCTCCAACTTCCTCGAGCTGCTCCCTGCCTGACTGTGCTGGGTACCTTTCCTGACTGACATGGTGGCTCAAGTATCCCCTCTGTGTAGGTTGTGCCTCCTGCCATTGACTGGCTTGCGCGTGCGCACACGCATGTGTGTGTACGCATATGTATTGCTTTCCCTACCCCTGCTCCCAAGAACACACGTTTGCTGTGCCCAGGACCTATCTGACAGCTTCACCTGTGTCTCCTGGGCTTGGCCCACACAGGCAACCCCCTGTAATCGTGAGCAGGAGGTGAACCACACCCAGGGGTGTACTTGGGGTACCTGAAGGTGTGAGCCTTGATGATGCGAAGTGGCTGTGGGTAGAAGGGCAGTCAAGTGATTGGTGTTAGACCCTCTCTACCGACAGAGGGACTCAGCGCAGACGCTTGTCCGCTAGTGCCCAGAGAGCTCTAACTCAGGTCAGTTCCACGCCTACCATCCCCGATGAGCTCAGCCAGTCTCTAACCCACACTCTGTGTCTTCCCCTTGGAGGCCCAACCTCTGGCAGTGAATCCATGATGGAGAGGGAGTCCATATGGATCCCTGAGCAGCCCTGGGCAGGTCCCCTTTCCTGCTCATCCCTGGAAAGTGTCCCTTCCAGAAACCTCCTCCCTGCTCTGCAGCAGAGTCCTAATGTCAGAGGTCACCTCCTGGATGCCCCCCCAAGAAGTGTGCTGTTCTCTGCCCTTGAAGACGGGTATTGTGAGGCCCCTGGAGCTTTGGGTCCCGGTAGGGTCTCACTGGCCTGGTCCAGTGGAAGGCTCTACGCAGAGGCTCTGCCTGGCCTGCTGGGAGCAGCTGGTGGGGGCTCAAGAGCCCCTGCACTATTGTCCTGACCCTGCGAGTCTCTGCTCAGCACATCACATCCCACTTTAGACTTCAGGTAGTTGGGGCAGGTGAACTAATCATGGGATGCAGTGGCCATGACTGTCCAGTTGGCCCTGGAATTCTTTGGTCCAAAGCATGCAGGGTGCGCCCCAGGCCTTGGATTACCTGTGTGTATTTCTGGTGTGCTGCCTGGACACCCTCAGTCACAGGTGCTTCCTGAGGCCTTGGCTACAGTGCAGAGGGAAGGTTGTACACAGGCTGGGGCAGCTGCCTGTAGCACCAGGCTCGCCTGTTCAGGAGGCCCTGTAGGAGAGAACCGGGTGCAGTGGGTTTGGTCCTGCCTCCACTGCCTCAGGTGCATGCGTGACCCCTCTGTCTTGCATGGGGGGCCTGTTCTTTCTGTGTCCTGTGCTTCTGCGTGTCCTCCCGGTACTGCCCTTCCTCTTGGAGGTGAGGGCAGCACCAGCCCTCCTCACAGGCCTTCAATTTCCCCTCCGGGCCCGGGTCCTGGCTCGGTCTGCCTGCCCTCGCCTCTGCCCACTCCTTGGTCTGCATCCATGTCGGCCATTATCTGCATGTGCAGGTGACAGACCCAGGTCTCTTTGGAAGGAGCAGATACATGTCTTCCTCCCTCCTTCTAGGTGAGGGCTCCTGCACATGCAGGTGACCCCTCAGAGAGGCAGCAGCATGGCACCATGTCCCAAGTGAACGGTCATGCGGCTCCTCGGTCATGACCCTCAGCCCACTGCATGCAGAGGCCTTCATCATGCCCTCTCTGCATGTGGTGTTGCGTTTCTCTGCTGGACCTGCTATTCCTCTCACCTGGCTAATTTTTTGATTTATTGTAGAGATTTTTTTGATTTATTGTAGAGATGAGGTCTCGCACCCTCCTGGCTCAGGCTCCAACTCGTGCACCCTTCCTGCCCTCGTGGGTACTGATTGTGGCCTGCTCAGCAAGCAGCTGCCTACACTGCCTGGGGAAGGGTCCTGCGACATCAGCAGGGTCTTGGGCTGGGCTTGGCTGGGTTTCGGCACAGCTGCAGGAAAGCCTGGGCGCCACGGCCACGGCTCACCTGGGAGGCCCCAAGACATCTGAGAACCAAAAGATTTTAATTGCAGGGGCAGGCCTGGCCCATGCTGCCTTGCAGTTGTTTATGGTCTTGTGTTTTCCCGCTTGCTGGAGGGTCCCACACCTCCGCAGAGGGATCACCATGTCCGTCAAGGGTCCTGTTTCAGACCTGCCCTGTTGTCTCTCTAGGCCCTAGGACTTTTATGTAAGGGACTGTAGCCCCATGCTTTCACCCCATCTTGCAGGTGAGATGTCCAGGACCGACCTGGGAGGTGGTTGTACAGGGTGGGAGCACTAGACCATACCCGAGCCCCCCTACCTGACACTCTGCACAGCTCCACCACGCTGCGCCTCTGCCTCATCTTCTTGTTGCAGGGCTTCCCCTCAGGAGCTTCTTTCTTGTTACATGAGTAATACACATTCATTGATTTTTTTTTTTTTTTTTTTTGAGTTAGAGTCTCACTCTGTCACCCAGGCTGGAGTTTAGTGGCACACCCATGGCTCCTGCAGCCTTGACCCGCTGGGCTCAGGCAATCCTTCCACCTCAGCCTTCCAAGTAGCTGGAACCACAGGCTCGCACTAGCATGCCCAGCTAATTTTTAATTTATTGTAGAGACGAGTGTTGCCCAGGCTGTTCTTGAACCCCTGGACTCAGGGAATCCTCTCACTTCCGCCTCCCAGAGTGCTGCTAGGATTACAGGTGTGAGTTACTGCACCTGCTTTGTTCAATGGTTTTTGTAAAAAAAGAAAGGGAAGCCTGTACTCAGAAGCAAGTGAAGCCACCTCTGTCACTGCCGGGGGTCACCACGTTGGCGCATCGTGTGAGGTGTGGGCCATGCATATCATCGTAATACCAGTGGTCACTGCAGGACTTGCTGCTTGTGGTGGAGTCAAGGCCTGGTGCCGGACACCCAGGGGTGCTGCAGCCCTTTTCTGTAGAGGAGCGCAGCCCTCATCGGTTGGGTGGCGTGTTCACGCCCACCCCACCACCACAGCCCGGACCCAGGATAAGAACTAAAGGCTCTTAACGTTGAAGGAGATGGTGCCCTCTACCTGGTGACCTTTGTCCATGTGCATGTCTTCCCTGAGCTGGGAGGCACCCCTGTGGGCCACAGTGCCACGCCTTCTTTGAACTGATGCCCCAGAGGCCTCATATACCCCCTCCCCTGCAGGCTGGCAGGGCTCCATGCAGTGTCACTGGGCCTGCCCCATGTGGTGTGTGCTAAGCCTCATGGGTACCTCCTAGCCATAGACCCATCAGGTTCCTGCTGCTGTCTCCCAGGCCTGTCTGTGTCCTCTACTGCGTGCTGTGTGGCCCAGTGTGGGGGAGACCTGGAGGCTACACCTCGCGTGCTCCCTGCAGCAGCCCTGAGAGAGTGGAGCCCTGGGGCTGGCTTCAGAGCCCCTTTCCAGGTTCCCACATGAAGCTCTGAGGCTCAAGAACTTGTTCAGTTGCCCATTGCTAAAGGCCTGCGCTCAGTGAATGGTCAGATCATGCTGTTGTGTTGCCGAGAGATGGGTTGTTTTCATCTGTGCTTTAACTAAGAGAGGCCATAGATGCAGCACACCATGCTGCCCGGCTCTTGCAGTTGTGGGCGGGACTGTGGCAGCGTCAGGTCCCGTGTGCGTCACCTTGCACCTGTCTGCCTGCCGGTCAGTTGCCCAGTGTGTGTGCTGCTCACGTGTGCACATGCCCGCTCCCTCACTCCAGGTGCTAGTTTCTCCTTTTCTGCTGCTATGAATATTGATGACATTGTCTCTGCAGAAGCACACACTATTTCTGTCTAGTCTACTATCCTTTGGGAGTCCTGATTCCTGAAAAACCACAGTCCTGTCCTTGTTTTGACCTCTGTGCACTCAGTTCTAAATGAGGCAGTAAGATGTAAGTGGATCTGAACTTTTCAGATGAATTTTGGTTTGTTTTTTCTTTTCCTTTTTTTTCCAGAGACAGGATCTTGCTCTGTCACCCAGATTGGAGTGCAGTGGTACAATCATAGCTCACCACAGCCTTGCACTCTTGGACTCAAGCAGTCCTCCTGCCTGGCCTCCTGAGTAGCTGGGACTACAGGGTGTCCACCACCAGCCCTGCAAATTTTTTGTTGTGGTTGTTGTTGAAGGGTGTGTTCTCAACTTAGATCTGAGCTTATGTAGAGCTCTATGTTAAGGTTTGTTTTGTTTTGTTTTGTTTTTGAGTCGGAGTCTCACTCTGTTGCCCAGGCTGGAGTGCAGTGGCACGCTCACAGCCACTGCAGCCTTGACTTGCTGGGCTCAGGCGATCCTTCCACCTCAGCCTTGCAAAGTAGTTGGAACTATAGGCACGTACCACCATGCCTGGCTAATTTTGTGACTTATTGTAAAGATGAGGTCTTCAAGTTGCCCAAGCTGGTCTTGAACCCGTGAGCTCAGACAGTCCTCTCACCTCAGCCTCCTAAAGTGCTGGGATTATAGGCATGAGCCACCACACCCAGCCCATGTTAAAGTTTTAGTGTAGTATTCGTTACTGTGAGACTAGCGGTAAAAAACAATACTAACGGAAGGCCAGAGGAGACAGGCGTCCTGTGGCTTAGTATGGAGTGAGGTGTGTCTTCTCTGATCATTTCTCCAGAAAAATGATTCCATTGGCTCTTTTGAGGGATCTCACTCAGGAATCTTTCTTTTCTTTATAAAATACTTTTTAGTAGCCAAATATTTCAAGGCAGAAATCTTACAAATACATAACCCTTAAAAGTTAAAGTCATGGCCGGGCTCGGTGGCTCAGCCTGTAATCCCGTGCCTTGGGAGGCTGAGGTGAGTGAATTGCCTTAGCCCTCGGGTTCAAGACCCGCCTGGGCAACTTGGCGAGACCTCATCTCTACAGTAAATCAAAAAATTAGCCGGGCGTGTGCCTGTAGTTCCAGCTACTTGGAAGTCTGAGGCGGAAGGATCGCCGGAGCCCAGCAGGTGGAGGCTGTGGTGGCTGGAGGCGGCCACTGCACTCCAGTCTGGGCGACAGAGTGAGACTCCAACTCAAAAAAAAAAAAAAGTTAAAGTCATTATAAACTCAGGGTTGGGTTCAGCATTTGTTCATTCAGCAAATGATTATGAAGTGTTTACCATGAGCTGGACGCGGCCTGGGCCCAGCTACTTGGTGGTGGTGAGTAGACAGACACGTCGCACCCTGGCAGGCTTGTGGTTCAGCAGGGCAGGCGGTGGCATGGCCAACACAAGGGTGTCCAGGTGCAACCCAGTACATGGGGGGGGGTGCAAGGATTGTCACAACGGGAGCCAGGGAGGCCATCCAGGGAAGGGGCCTTGAGCCTCAACCTGAGACTGAGATGCGTTGGTCATGGGGAGGTCAGCTCAGACGTGGGCTGGAGAAGGCACCTTGTCCTGCAGAGCACAGCTGGGAGCTCAGGGGCAGCAAGGAGGCCAGTTGAGAGTGGGGCCGGCCAGGAGTGAGCGGGTGGTGGCCAGGACAAGGGCATGCTGTGGACGCAAGGATGGGCCCATGGGACTAGGAGATTAGTCAGGGATGGGGTGACAAGTCCTTCTGCCCCAGACAGGCTGACTCTGACACAGTTACATGGTGGGAACGTCAGCAGGGCAGCTGGTTGCCCATGGGTTGAGGGTGGTCAATCAAGGAGTTTCTCCTGCAGGCCAGTGGGCATAGCCCTGAGGCGTTGGCTTGCCAGCAGGCACTGAGCCATGGTTAGGCCTCAGCTGTTCATCAGAGGCTCCATGGGTGAGGCCTAGGCCTCGGTCCTTGTGAAGTTCCTGGGCTCTTCTGAAGTGTGCTGGCCACAGCGTGGGAGCTCTGGGCTCACAAGGAGCCTCGGGGGCCCACACTCCTGGCCAGGTGACATAGGCGACCCAAGTGACCTGACTTCCCACCCAAGGTTTTCATTAGAGGAAGGTCGTGTTTAACTTTAGGATCGTGAAGTACTGTGCTCTACAGATTTTTTTCAAATGTACAAAATATCAAAACCTGCAGTGTAGCCATTTCCGCCCACAGTTGTTAATTAAGAGAAACATAAGGAAACCCAGTTTTGTTAAGGAGCCCCATGTGGGCCCAGAGTGCTTTCAGGGATGTTCTTCCTGTGATGCCTGAGCTAGCAGGTGCTCTGCACACCCTGTCAGGCAGATTGGAATCTGAGATTGGGAGAATCTACATGAGCTGGCAAGTGGCGGAGATGCGGTCCTGTGACAGCATCTGAGTGCCCCCAGCCGGCTCTGTGCCCTTTTCAGTGTGGTGGGAGCTGTGCCGGTTGGCAGGTCCCCTCCCCTCTGCTAAGACGGCCATTCTATTTCAGGATGATGACCTGGAAGAAGGCGAGGTGAAGGACCCCAGCGACCGGAAGGTGAGGCCCCGGCCCACCTGCCGATTCTTCATGAAAGGTAACTTGTAAGGGGCCTACGGACAGCCTCTTCGTGGCCTCGCTCTCCTGGGCTTGGTGGTGGCTCACCTTGACGGGGCCCAAGTCTGTTCTCAGGGCAGACTGGGC